>NC_083325.1:17825080-18132411 GCF_963455315.2 Globicephala melas
AATGCGATAGAAAACAAGAAACAAAACCAAAAATTCCATGGAGTGTCCTCACGTCATTTTTCTGCCCTTACCTCTTACAAGATTGGAGTAATAGTTGAAATAAAAATATGATTTACAAAAAAAAAAGTTAAATCGGGTCCACATAATTACTGGGTAGCCAGATGGCAACGCGTTTTTGAAAGGCAATTACTTAGTTGCAAATGAGTTTCTATATACGCAATAAATGTTTTAGTGTTTTAAGTATATCATGATGCTATACCACTTGATCTCAAAAATTCTTGGGACTCCTCAAGAACTAGTCTTTCATCAACTGCTAGAAACTTGGATTATGAAGTGGAATCTGGTGAGTCCTTTTCCTTAATGTATGAAATGGTCTGTACATTTCTAAAACAAATAAGCAGTAAAATTAGTGCTTTATACAACACAAAACTTTCACAAATTGTTAACCTGAGTTCCATATTTGGTTCAAGTATCTTAGAAACCAAAGAGAGAAGGATGACAGTTATGAGATTCTCAATGCTTATAATTCAAAACAGATTAGGTGCTCAGGAGAAATGTAGAACTTTTCTTTTAGAAGACTGGATACAGGAAACATGGTATGACGTACACAATAATATACCTGCAACACCCATAACTTTTTTGGCAGTTATTGTCCATAGACACAGAGATCTAATATGAAAATTAATATCAGTTAAAGTTACTTTGGGTGACAACAGCAATTAATGTGCTAATGCCTAGTTTGGTCCAGGCACAAGAAAGATGCTTTTAGTTGAATGCTAGTTAGAGATTAAAAGACTATTTACATATTTAATCTTCTACTGAACCAAAGGGTAGTTGAATCTGTCCTATTAATTTTTTTCAAACAGAATTTATGCATGGATTTGAAGGTAAAAAGAGAATTTCCATCAAAGTGGCATAGGTAAGCAATCATTTGTGCTGGAGAGAGAACATATTTTCTGAGAGGGTTGCCTTTGAGTGGGATGGAAGCATTAGGGTTTTTTGGAATTAATTTATGTTCATGGAATATGAACAATATTTTCAGAGATAGGACATAACACATTCTCCATTAATTTATACATTTTTATAAACTTTAAAGTTCATTATTGAGAAATTACACTAGAGTGTCTCAACTGAAACGATCAAGTCCCATTTTTACAAAATTTCAAATGTACAGAGCTCTGTTTGTCTGTGTGTGAGCTTTAAAAAGTGAATTGCAAATCTGTTCAGATATAAAAATGGTAATTAGGTTTATATAATGTAAAGTTTACATTTCCTTTTCCTACAACAACTTTCTTCACTATATCTATATTTTTACTATATATGTACATTCATAAATATATATATTTAAAATCAAATTCTAAATTTTCTCTTACAGCTAGTTACTTTTAAAATAAACAATTTCATTAAGAAGCTGCTAAATATTACTTTGACTGAATTCAGCTTATTCTACTTCTGCTTTTAGATTTTTTTAAAGTCTTTAAAGTTTAGGCTTAGATTTGCAATATTCAGACATTTATTTAGAACAAGTAGTCATCATGTAAGGCGAATGTTATTATATATCAAGGAAACAAATATTTAGTAACACCTGTTGGATTTTACCATATTGTCACTGCAAAAATCCTGTAAATCATAATTCTAATTTTATATATGAAAAAGTTGGCTTAGAGGGACAATAGCATACAGCTTAGGCTTTAGAATCAGATAATTTTGGTTTAAATTCAAACCCTCTAATTTACAATTTGAGTAACCTGGAGCAAGTCACTTACCCTTTCTAAGCCCTAGTGACTTCCAAGCAAGTTACTTACCCTTTCTCAAAAGGTTCTTAAAAAAAAACCCTTGATCTTTGAAATGTCTTAACACAGTGCTTGACACAGAGCAATGACTAAAAGTGTTTTTATTACTATGCTTTTTACTTTTATATCATTATTTCTTGTTGCTACCATTCTATTGACAATTTTAACATTATTATTACTCTGACAGATAGTAATAGATTTTCTACAAAAATCACTGTGTTGTAAACAGTCTAACCAGATTTTAATTGCTTGTCTTTCTTTCAAAAACTGGATTTTAATTTCAGGTTTTTCTGCCAAAAATATATGTGCTTCACTATGCTTCAGTGCTCCCCAAATTTTAATGTGCATGCAAATCACCTGGGAATCTTGTTTAACTATAGTCTGATTCATTAGATCTCGGGAGAGGGCCTGAAAGTCTGCATTTCAAAAAGCTCCCAGGTGGTGCCAGTGTCTCTGGTTCTGAAAGCATAGTCTGAATACTGGGAAATATTGGACATTTTTAGATCCTTGGGCATGTGAAGTTTGGAAACAGCACCAAATAGAATACCTCCCAAGTCATCCCTGAGAAGTGGAAGATCACTCCCTTCAAACACTTAGATTCAAAGTAATTCATAATTTCTGGAAGAAAGCATAAAATTCATACTTTCATTTCATGCCTAACGTATTATTCACCTAGGAAAAATCATTGAAAATAATACTTCTGTCTTTAGATATATGTTCTTTCTTGCTTTTCTCAGAGAATAAAGAAATATAAGGACCCCATTTTCCTTCTGAATGAATACTTATTAATCCTTCAAATATCAGAGATGTTTCTTAGGCCTAGGTTGACTTAAAGTGTGTATGTATTGTATATACATCTACTTACAGATGTTTAAAAATAATCTCTTTCTGGAATACACATCTTCTTTCTCTAGCTTTTTATTTCTCTGACAAGTCTACATTTTGCTCTAATTCTGACATCTTTTTCTCTATCTCTAATCTCTAAAAACAATTATCAACTTAGTAATGCAGATTTTTTAACTGGCAATTTAGCCTAACTTTGATATGAATCACATCCATGAATGCATATTCACACAGGGTAGGTTTGAAACCACGATTACTGGTTTAGTGCTTGACAATGTGCATTAACTGTTATGGTCTGAATGTGTCCCCACAAATTTCTTATGTTGAGATCCTAATCCTTCAGGTGATGGTATTAGGTGATGGATCTTTGGGAGGTGATTAGGTCATGAGTACAGAGCCCTCATGATTAGGATTAGTGCCATTATAAAAGTGACCCCAGAGAGCTTGACCACCTCTTCCACCATGTGAGGTTACAATGAGAAGATAGCCATCAACAAGGAAGCAAATCCTCAGTATTGAATCTGTCAGTACCATAATCTTGGACTTCTCAGCTTCCAGAACTGTGAAAAATAAATTTCTGTTTATAAGCCACCCAGCTTATATTTTGTTATGGCAGCCCAAATGGACTAAGACAATAAAGAAGATAATTTTTTACTCTACCACAACAATATTAAGTTAATATTAATTGAAGGCATTTGAATAGATGTTTGGGGTTAATGTAATTATTCCTGTTTTTTAAAAAATTATTATTCCTGTTTAATTATTTGCTTTATTTAAACACAACATGCACTTATACTAATAGAAGGAAGTACAGAAAAAGAATGCTATCTAAATGAGTCTTTGAAAAATTATTGAATATGACAATGCACTTCAATTTAACTTCCTGTTCTATTCTTCTCTCTGAGAATTTTACATGTTTCTCTGAGAATTTTATTCCATCTTTTTGATGGCTCTTTTGTTTAATGTCTACTGGGGAGTACCAGCACTTCCATCATTCTTTTGTGACCATCTGTCATCTAAAGTAAGATGAACATTTACACCTCAGTTTTGGGAAAATAATACTTCACATTTGGGGAAATCATTTTATAAAATATTTTAAATAAAGGTTTGCAGGATATATATATCAACAAATATTTACTGATTGCCTAGAGATATATAATATCCTTGAAACCAAGAACACTGTTTTTGCACAGGAAATATCGAGTAGAAAAACATGAGATGATGTAAAATCTATGAAGTACACAGTTCAAGAAAGTAATATCTGATTTACTATCTGAAATTATATTATTTATGAATTTATTTTCATTTTCTGCTTTTCTGCCACATGTGTAAGATCTAGAAGGCAAAAGGAGCTCTATATGCTTATCTTTTTGGTGGTATCATAAAGTTCAAAGAAGAGACTTGAATCCAGATGCATAAAGATTTTACTGACATACATCCCTTGCACTGCTCATTTATTTAGCCAGTGAGTAAAAACTAACTGGGTTTCTTTCAGCCTGCCCTGGTTTTAGTCACAGTGAAAAATGACCAGGAGTACTAAGCTTTCTAGATATTCAGATAAAGCTATCTTCTAGACACCAGTGGCAAAAAGAAAGAAGAGTGGATTACATCCCTCTAGAACTAATCCAATTTAACACTTTAATTTTATTTTATTTCTATTTTTTATTCTTTTAATTTTGTATTATTTACTTTTTTATACAGCAGATTCTTATTAGTCATCAATTTTAAACACATCAGTGTACACATGTCAATCCCACTTGCCCAATTCATCACATGACCATCCGCAACCCCCCGTGGCTTTCCTCCCTTGGTGTCCATACATTTGTTCCCTACATCTGTATCTCAACTTCTGCCCTGCAAACCACTTCATCTGTACCACTTTTCTAGGCTCCACATACATGTGTTAATATATGATATTTGTTTTTCTCTTTCTGACTTACTTCACTCTGTATGACAGTCTCTAGATCCATACACATCTCAACAAATGACCCAATTTCTTTCCTTTTTATGGCTGAGTAATATTCCATTGTATATATGTACCACATCTTCTTTCTCCATTTGTCTGTCAATGGGCATTTAGGTTGCTTCCATGACCTGGCTATTGTAAATAGTGTTGCATTGAACATAGGGGTGCATGTGTCTTTTGGAATTATGGTTTTCTCTGGGTATATGCCCAGTAGTGGAATTGGGGGATCATATGGTAATTCTATTTTTAGATTTTTAAAGAACCTCCATACTGTTCTCCATAGTGACTGTATCAATTTACATTCCCACCAAAAGTGCAAGAGGGCTCCCTTTTCTCCACACCCTCTCCAGAGTTTGTTGTTTGTAGATTTTCTGATGATGCCCATTCTAACTGGTGTGAGGTGATACCTTATTGTAGTTTTGATGTGCATTTCTCTAATAATTAGTGATGTTGAGCAACTTTTCATGTGCTTATTGGTGATCTGTATGTCTTCTTTGGAGAAATGTCTATTTAGGTCTTCTGCACATATTTGGATTGGATTGTTTGGTTTTTTTTCATGTTGAGCTGCATGAGCTGTTTATATATTTGGAAGATTAATCCTTTGTCCATTGATTCATTTGCAAATATTTTCTCCAATTCTGAGTGTTGTCTTTTTGTCTTTATAGGTTCCTTTGTTGTGCAAAAGTTTGAAGTTCCATTAGGTCCCATTTGTTTATTTTGGTTTTTATTTCCATTACCCTAGGAGGTGGATCAATAAAGATCTTTCTGTGATTTATGTCAAAGAGTGTTCTTCTTATGTTTCCCTCTAAGAGCTTGGTAGTGTTCAGTCTTACATTTAGGTCTCTAATCCATTTTGAGTTTATTTTTGTGTATGGTGTTAGGGAGTGTTCTAATTTCATTCTTTTACATGTAGCTGTCCAGTTTTCCCAGCACCATTTATTAAAGAGACTGTCTTTTTTTCCATTGTATATCCTTGCCTCCTTTGTCAAAGATTAGTTGACCATAGGTGCATGGGTTTATCTCTGGGCTTTGTATCTTGTTACATTGATCTATGTTTCTGTTTTTGTGCCAGTACCATATTGTCTTGATTACTGTAGCTTTGTAGTATAGTCTGAAGTCAGGAAGTCTGATTCCTCCAGCTCCATTTTCTTTCCCTCAAGACTGCATTGGCTATTTGGGGTCTTTTGTGTCTCCATACAAATTTTTAGATTTTTTGTTCTAGTTCTGTAAAAAATGCCATTGGTAATTTGAGAGGGGTTGCATTGAATCTGTAGATTGCTTTGGGTAGTATAGTTATTTTCAAAATATTGATTATTCCAATCCAATAACATAGTATATCTCTCCATCTGTTGGTAAAATCTTTAATTTCTTTAATCAGTGTCTTATAGTTTTCTGCATACAGGTCTTTTGTCTCCCTAGGTAGGTTTATTCCTAGGCATTTTATTCTTTTTGTTGCAATGGTAAATGGGAGTGTTTCCTTAATTTATCTTTCAGATTTTTCATCATTAGTGTAGAGGAATGCAAGAGATCTCTGTGCATTAATTTTGCATCCTGCAACTTTACCAAATTCATTGATTAGCTCTAGTAGTTTTCTGGTGGCATCTTTAGGACTCTCTATGTATAGTATCATGTCATCTACAAACAGGGACAGTTTTACTTCTTCTTTAACAATTTGTATTTTTTTTATTTCTTTTTCTTCCCTGATTGCTGTGGCTAGGACTTCCAAAACTATGTTGAATAACAGTAGTGAGAGTGGACATACTTGCCTTGTTCCTGATCTTAGAGGAAATGCTATAAGTTTTTCACCATTGAGATTGATGTTTGCTGTGGGTTTGTCATATATGGCCTTTATTATGTTGAGGTAGGGTCCCTCTATGCCCACTTTCTGGCGAGTTTTTATCATAAATGGGTGTTGAATTTTGTCAAAAGCTTTTTCAGCATGTATTGAGATGATCATATGTTTTTTATTCTTCAATTTGTTAATATGGTATATCACATTGATTGATTTGTGTGTATTGAAGAATCATTGCATCCCTGGGATAAATCCCACTTGATCATGGTGTATGATCCTTTTAATGTGTTGTTGGATTCTGTTTGTTAGTATTTGTTGAGGATATTTGCATCCATATTCATCAGTGATATTGGTCTGTAATTTTCTTTTTTTGTAGTATCTTTGTCTGATTTTGGTATCAGAGTGATGGTGGCCTCATAGAAGGTGTTTGGGAGTGTTCCTTCCTCTGAAATTTTTTGGAAGAATTGGAGAAGGATGGGTGTTAGCTCTTCTCCAAATGTTTGATAGAATTCACCTGTGAAGCCGTCTGGTCCTGGACTTTTGTTTGTTGGAAGATTTTTAATCACAGTTTCAATTTCATTACTTGTGATTGGTCTGTTCATATTTTCTATTTCTTCCTGTTTCAGTCTTGGAAGGTTATACCTTTCTATGAAATTGTCCATTTCTTCCAGGTTGTTTATTTTATTGGCAAAGAGTTGCTTGTAGTAGTGTCTTAGGATGTTTTGTATTTCTGTGGTGTCTGTTGTAACTCCTCCATTTTCATTTTGAATTTCATTGATTTGATTCCTCTCCCTCCTTTTCTTGATGAGTCTGGCTAATGGTTTATCAATTTTGTTTATCTTCTCAAAGAACCACGTTTTAGTTTTATTCATCTTTGTTATTGTTTTCTTTATTTCTATTTCATTTATTTCTGCTCTTATCTTTTTGATTTCTTTCCTTCTGCTAACTTTGGGTGTTCTTTGTTCTTCCAGGTGTAAGGTTAGATTGTTTATTTACGATTTTTCTTGTTTCTTCAGGTAGGCTTCTTTGCTATAAACTTCCCTCTTAGACGAGCTTTTGCTGCATCCCATAGGTTTTGGATCATTGTGTTTTCATAGTCTTTTGTCTCTAGGTATTTTTTGATTACCTCTTTGATTTCTTCCGTGATCTCTTCATTATTTACTTATGTATTGTTTAGCCTCCATGTGTTTGTGTTTTATTACATTTTTTCCCCCTGTAATTCATTTCTAATCTCATAGCATTGTGGTCAGAAAAGATGCTTGATATGATTTCAATTTTCTTAAATTTACTGAGGCTTGATTTGTGACACAAGATGTGATCTATCCTGGAGAATGTTCTGTGCACACTGGAGAAGTGTAACTGCTGTTTTTGGATGGAATGTCCTATAAATCTCAGTTAAATCTATCTGGTCTCTTATGTCATTTAAATCCTCTGTTTCCTTATTTATTTTCAATTTGTGTGATTTGTCAATTGGTGTAAGTGAGGTGTTAAATTCCCCCACTATTATTGTGTTACTGTTGATTTCCTCTTTTACAACTGTTAGCAGTTGCCTTATGTATTGAGGTTCTCCTATGTTGAGTGTATATACATTTATAATTGTTATATCTTCTTGGATTGATCCCTTGATCATTTTGTAGTGTCCTTCCTTGTCTCTTGCAACTTTCTTTATTTTAACGTCTATTTTATCTGATGAGTACTGCTACTCCAGCTTTCTTTTGATTTCCATTTGCATGAAATATATTTTTCCATTCCCACACTTTCAATCTGTATTTGTCCTTAGGTCTGAAGTGGGTCTCTTGTAGACACCATATATATGGGTCTCATATTTGTATCCATTCAGCAAGCCTGTGTCTTTTGGTTGGAGCATTTAATCTATTCACGTTTAAGGTAATTATCAATAGGTATGTTCCTATGACCATTTTCTTAATTGTTTTGCATTTGGTTTTGTATGTCCTTTTCTTCTCTTGTGTTTCCCACTTAGAGAAATTCCTTTACCATTTGTTGTAAAGCTGGTTTGGTGCTGCTGAATTCTCTTAGCCTTTGCTTTTCTGTAAAGCTTTTGATTTCTCCATCGAATCTGAACGATATTCTTGCCTGGTAGAGTAATCTAGGTTGTAGGTACTTCCCTTTCCTCACTTTAAGTATATCATGCCACTCCCTTCTTTCTTGTAGAGTTTCTGCTGAGCAATCATTTTTTAACCTTATCAGAATTCCCTTGTATGCTATTTGTCATTTTTCCCTCGCTGCTTTCAATAATTTTTCTTTGTCTTTAATTTTTGCAAATTTGATTACTATGTGTCTTGGCGTGTTTCTCCTTGGGTTTATCCTGTGTGGAACTCGCTGCGCTTCCTGGCCTTGGGTGGCTATTTCCTTTCCCATGTTAGGGAAGTTTTTGACTATAATCTCTTCATATATTTTCTCTGGTGCTTTCTCTCTCTCTTCTCTGTCTGGGACCCCTATAATGTAAATGTTGTTGTGTTTAATGTTGTCCCAGAGATCTCTTAGGCTGTCTTCATTTCTTTTCATTCTTTTTTCTTTATTCTGTTCTGCAGCAGTGAATTCCACCACTCTGTCTTCCAGGTCACTTATCCGTTCTTCTGCCTCAGCTATTCTGCTACTGATTCCTTCTAGTGTAGTTTTCATTTCAGTTATCATATTGTTCATCTCTGTTTGTTTGATATTTAATTGTTCTAGGTCTTTGTTAAACATTTCTTGCTTTTTCTCGAACTTTGCTTCCATTCTTTTTCCGAGGTCCTGGATCAACTTCACTATCATTATTCTGAATTATTTTCCTGGAAGATTGCTTATTTCCACTTCATTTAGTTGTTTTTCTTGAGTTCTATCTTTTTCCTTCATCTGGTATATAGCCCTCTGCCTTTTCATCTTATGTATCTTCTGTGAATGTGGTTTTTGTTCCACAGGAGGCCAGATTGTATTTCTTCTTGCTTCTGCTGTCTGCCCTCTGGTGGATGAGGCTACCTAACCACATTTTAATTTTAGGAACAAAGAAACGAAGACCTAAAGAAATAAGAGGACTCACTCATATAAAGTAACATTTCTTTGAGTAAAAGAGGAGAAAAATATGTATCTTGCCACCAAAAGGAGGTATTATTTCAAAACTTTTTTTTATATACAGAAGAGATAAAATAGCATAAGAAAACAAACATGGGAATACAATGAGATCTAGATTTATTGCTTCATTCATTCATTCATTCATGTATTGTTTGCATTTACTCTATCTTAAGAATTGAGCTTCACACTGTTTTCATGAAATGTTAAGAAAAATACTGTATTGGAATTTGTGGAGCTTTCAGGATGGTGGAGGTGATAAGCATTGCCAAATTAACTATGTAAGTAAACTAAATACTTTCAAATATTTGTGAGGATTAAAAATAAATAGTAAGATACTCTGAGATAAAATACTTGGCCAGGGGTTAGGGAGCAGTAGGAAGGAAAGGTGTCACCAAGAAAATTATCTATTGGGCAGACACTTGAAAAATACAAAGAATCAGCTAAGAGAGCAAAGGAATGAATATATCACAAGAACATTTTAGGAAAATCGTGCAAATTTATTGACAAAAGAAAGAAAAAAATTTAAGAAACTGAACAGGAGCAAAGTACTTGTGAGCAACTGGATCTTGATAGCCAAGGGTGAGAATAGTCTAAGATGTGGCTGGAGATATAGGAAGAGAACACATCATGCTTTCCTGGTTCTGGTCAGGACTCCTCTCCAGTTCCCACTGTGTAACAGCTAGCAATATGAGGATGCTGGATCACTTTGTTTGTCAGAAGCACATGTTCTGGTTCTATAAAAGGCAGATAACTATTCTCTTAACAAGGCTATTTTGAGGATTAAGCAACATGAGATGTGTGGAAATGACCAGAACAGTTAAAAATACTGTGCCTCTCCAAGAGTATCACTGTAAGAAACATAACCAGCTTCAACCATCAATGTCAGCTAAGCTTTTGATGTACCTTCACAAAGATCAGTTTATTTTACCAAGATGTCATGATTTTGTTGTAAGTTCACTAGATTCTTTGATGTCACTAGGACATTTGGAAAATAAACCTAAAGCAAACAGTAAGGAAATGAAATAGAATGTTGACCATGATAAGAGTTAATAGATCCATGAGCAGAGTGCTCTCCTTCCACTTCCTTATACAAAGTAGGGAGCCCTACAACCTATTGGGAGAAGTAAATGTTGATTAAGAAAGCATATTAAGGTGTGATTTTCTTTCAGGGAAAACAAGTTGAGAGGCCTTTGGAGCACAGTTGCTGGTGGGATACCTGAGAAGAGTGTTTAGATATATTTCTCTATCATACCATTGCATGGGCATAACCAAGGCTTAGCTACTCACCAGAGGTTCACATCATCTTGTGGCTTCTCTGATGTCTTCATCAAGCTGGTAATACCTGCAACTCCTTGAATCTCATCATTCCTATCACTTAAGTTGCTGAAAACCTTTACAGTTCACATATTTGAAACTATGTATACCTCGGTGAGAATAAGTTATTTAATTTCTTTCTTGAAAAAAGTTGTCGAGAGGGAAAAGGAAGTTTCAGGGGGACCTGAAGCAATAGGAAATATGGTGTCCTGAAGTGCCCAGGACAAAACTAACTGATTTTTAAACTGTGAGTGTAGTCTGTCTTTCAGTGTTGTTAATGTTGTTAACCCTAACTTCTATGTATCTTTTCTCACTTCAAATATTGGAGCAGTGTGGAATATCTGGATAATTCTTAATTTTAACAGTATTTGAAATCTTGATTCTTTGAGAATTTCTTGACAATGGTGGGTGGGAGAATGACTGAGAAATACATAAAATTGTCTCCCTATCCTGAGTTCAAGGATCAATATTATTATATTATATGATAATATAATATTATAATGTTAGAAACAAACAAAACTAGTAATTAAAAGAAAGCTAAAAGCTCAGAGGAGCATAAATAAGTAGCATGATCAAAGTGTAGAGTGGTGGATAAATCCAACAAGAGAATATATCCTGAATATTTTGTATCAAGATGTATATATATATATATATATATATATATATATATAGTATGTGTGTTAGAGAGAGAGAGAAAGAGAAAGGACATAGGAAGAGCAAGGGTGAGAGAGGAAGAAAGGAAAGAGGAAGAATTGGACAAATAACATGAAAATTTCAAAGTTATATTTTTCTAAATTCATTGTGAACACCTTGTGTTCTTTACCATATTCATCCAGGGAATATCTTGTAAAACACATTTCACGAGCAGGCAATATATTTGACTTTTTTTCTCTTCCCATGGTTTAATCCATTTGTGAGTTTGAAACTTAAATACTTTTAAAGATTCAGTCCCTTTGGAAATGCTAATCTCAAAGGGATTTTTATTTCCTTTTTTGGTATAAAAGTAATCACTCATTTCTGTGTAATTATATACTACATTCTATTTTATTTCTACTGCATTTTTCACATTAATCTTATTCTCTTAATACTCTAGTTACGATGCTGTCCATTTCCAATAACACTGTTAACACAAAGTGAAAAATATTTTTAGAAAAGAAAAAAATATTATGTTGAAGTTTTACAGAAGTTTTTTTTCCCTTCCTTTTACTTTTTGCTTCAAAACACTGCACTCCAGTAATGCTTTTACATTTGAGGCTAAGTCTGCAGCTCAAAAATATTGATTCTTTTATCTGCAGGATGTTATTGGCCACAGCAGACAGCACAAATGAATGAAAATACATGTACTTCCTTCTCCTTTCAGAAGAGACTTGCCATCTATATATGGTCTTTCATGATCAAGACATCAAGTCCCTGGGCTTAATGCTATGTAAAGCATCAGTACAGGATGGTCCCAATAAAAGATTCTATCTCAGGAAAGTGAAAGATTGGAGAGGGACTTGAAAACCTTTTGTATAATGATGCATGCCATCAAATATTTATTAAGTGGCTTCTAAAATCTAAGCACTACCTTAAAGTCTGGAGGTAAAATAACCAGAGGAAGCATGAATGCTTCATAATTTCTTGAAGTATCATCCACTCAAATGAGACAAGAAGGACAATTGTATGGAACACAGCATTAGTATTTGAGAAATTCCAGACAAAGGGAATCTTACACTAAATATCTAGAGACCCAGATTCTAGGTCTAGTTACTAGCAATTAAATTCTCAAATGTAAAATAAAGTTCAAAACACTTACTTTACAGTACTTTCTAATGGCCTAAGTAACTTATGTTGTAGACATTGTTTTGTTGTATTATTATGGTTCAGTTGTTATTCCCTATCAGATCATCAGTCTTTTCACATTTCCAGGTACAAAATAATAATTATATATATATATATATATATATGAATTTGTTGAATAAAATATTGGAAAGCAGTTGTAGTGATTGAAGGTACTTTAATTTTGTACTTGAAGGTTATTTAGGAATCACTGGTTAACATCTAGAGATATTTACTTAAAGTATATCAGATGGCTTCCACATTATTCCTCCAGACGACTAGGTTTCCTTACTTATTAAACAAAGATAATGTCTATTAGGATATTTTTCACATGTTCTGCTGTTCAAATACAGGATACATGAGATTTTTGTATATTCCTGATTTTATTTTGCCAGACTTTTGTCACTGTTGACCCTATATCTATTAAACCCACACTTCTTTAGCTAATGGTCAAGGCATTACATATTTATAAGAAATTAGTCAAATAAATCAGGAAGGGACTTCTTAAATTGAATTAAATATGAAGCTTGCACTAGCATACTGAAACTGTCACTGCTGCTAATAATTTTTCTTTCATCCCTGTATTAAGACGTTTGTAGTTGGTGTTAGGGAAAAGAAAGAAAAGAAAAGGGGATCCTAGAAGGACAAGAAAAGTTAAACTTTTGGTTTAGCTTTGCTCTCTTTCTTTCTCTCTCCTTCTTCATGAGACTTGTTCAGAATGCCAATTTGGAATTCAGCTAGAAATACCCAAGCACAAATTTCCATGACAACGAGCCAGGTATCCATCAAGCAAGCTTCTTTACTTCTGAAGAATTCTCTCATGTTCTCAAGTGGTCTGGGCTAAGGAAAGGTAGGTTCTCTCACAGGAAGCAATTAGTTTTCTGAAGCCATGTGTATGTGTGTGTATTTACTCAAAAACAGGGCCTCAGGATAAGATGACTTGTAAATGAAAGATTTGTCTCATTTTCTCTAATGAAAGGTAATCTATGCTAACGCACGTGAGAAAGAAAGAGCTCCTGTGACAAAAGAATGTTCCGGCAACAGTGATAGTTACTGTTCCTGGCACTGTTTAATGTTGGTTCAATAAGATGAGAACTGTGACTCACATAATTCATTAGCTTATTTATACCCATATTTTAAAAGTTAACCATTATAGAGATAGCACACTCACCCTTAGTTTGGGAAAGCAAATTAAAGTGGATTTCCTAGACTAGGAATGGAATAAGAATTAACATCGTTTAGTAGAATCGCTTAATTTACTTAAGATTTTATGATTTACAAAGCTTGCCTGAGCACATTATCATATTCAAATCACCAGTAAAAATGAGAAGGAGGTAAGACAAAAATAATCATCCACTTTTATGAGTATAAAAAATTAACTGATTTGTCATAATCAGTTTTCAAAGATCAGAACAATACCATTTTCTTGACAGTCTTCCCTTAAGTACTCAATTGAAAACAATCCCATTATACTCCATATTTTCTGTGAAATATTATAGCTATATATATCACTACTCTCCCTGATAAACTATAATCATTATGAATAAGCATAGCTTAATGTATTTTGCTACTCATCACGTGCAAGGCACTGATTTAATTAAATATTTGTATTTACTCTCTTGTTCTTCCTAATAATAAGTATTATTTTCAATTTATAAATAAAGAAATTAAAAACTAAGTAAAAGAATTTGTGAAATACTACTCTAGCAGTATGTGGCAGAGCCAAAATTAAAACAGAAATTATGCATATTTATACACCTCATTGTGTCTCTTATGTAGAAAGAATATCATATTTACCTGTGTATCACTTAGAATGTATAACGTAATGCTTTGAGAATACTAGGAAATAAGAAAATGCTTACTGAATGAATGAATTAAAGGACTTCAAATAAAGAGACAAAATTCATGTTCAAAGAGTAAAAATGGAAACAGGTCAACTTGATCTTGATGATATAATCAAAATCCTACCAGTAAAAAAACAAAAAGGGGCCAGAGGTAGTCTTAATATTGTTTCCTCAACGAGCATATAATTCTCAGACAAAATATAATGCAATTCAATATAAGATAGAAGATGAAATATAAAGAGAGAAATGACATTGTATAAGTCAGCTAACTTAAGGGCAAAGACTATCACATAAAGATAGAAGCTCTGTCTAATGCAAATGGTGTGAACTGTGGAAAGAATTGATATCTCTGGTGAAAGAGATATCATGCATTTAGACTGAACCAAGACATTTTGAAATTGACTATTTCATATGAGTTTTCTTTTAACATCTTTATTGGAGTATAATTGCTTTACAATGGTGTGTTAGCTTCTGCTGTATAACAAAGTGAATCAGCTATACATATACATATATCCCCATATACGCTCCTTCTTGCGTATCCCTCCCACCCTCCCGATCCCACCCCTCTAGGTCGTCACAAAGCACCAAGTTGATCTACCTGTGCTATGTGGCTGCTTCTCACTAGCTATCTATCTTATATTTGGTAGTGTATATATGTCCATGCCACTCTCTCACTTCATCCCAACCTACCCTCCCACTCCCCATGTCCTCAAGTCCATTCTCTACATCTACATCTCTATTCCTGCCCTGCAGGTTCATCTGTACCATTTTTCTAGATAATATATATATGCCTTAATACACAATATTTGTTTTTCTCCTCTGACTTACTTCACTCTGTATGAGAGACTCTAGGTCCATCCACCTCACTACAAAAAACTAAATTTCATTTCTTTTAATGGCTGAGTAATATTCCATTGGATATATGTGTCATATCTTCTTTACCCATTCATCTATCAATGGACACTTAGGTTGCTTCCATATCCTGTCTATTGTGAACAGAGCTGCAATGAACATTGTGGTACATGACTCTTTTTGAATTATGGTTTTCTCAGGGTATATGCCCAGTTGTGCGATTGCTGGGTCATATGGTAATTCTATTTTTTAGTTTCTAAAAGAACCTCCATACTGTTCTCCATAGTGGTTGTATCAATTTACATTCCCACAAAAAGTGCAAGAGGGTTCCCCTTTCTCCATACCCTCTCCAGAATTTACTGCTTGTATATTTTTTGAGGAAGGACATTCTGACTGGTGGGAGGTGATACCTCATTGTAGTTATGATTTGCATTTCTCTAATGATTAGTGATGTTGAGCATCCTTTCATGTGTTTGTTGGCAATCTGTATATCTTCAGCCCATTTTTAGATTGGGTTGTTTGTTTTTTGATATTGAGCTGCATGAGCTACTTGTAAATTTTGAAGATTAATCCTTTGTCAGTTGCTTCATTAGCAATATTTTCTCCCATTCTGAACGTTGTCTTTTCATCTTGTTTATGGTTTCCTTTGCTGTGCAAAACCTTTTAAGTTTCATTAGTTCCCATTTGTTTATTTTTTTTTATTTCCATTTCTATAGGAGGTGGGTCAAAAAGGATCTTGCTACGATTTATGTCATAGAGTGTTCTCCCTATGTTTTCCTCTAAGAGATTTATAGTGTCTGGCCTTACACTTAGGTCTTTAATCCATTTGGAGTTTATTTTTGTGTAGGGTGTTAATAAGTGTTCTAATTTCATTCTTTTACATGTAGCTGTCCAGTTTTCCCAGCACCACTTACTGAAGAGGCTGTGTTTTCACCATGGTATATTCTTGCCTCCTTTATCAAAAATAAGGTGACCGTAAGTGTATGGGACTATCTCTGGGCTTTCTATCTTGTTCCATTGATCTATATTTCTGTTTTTGTGCCAGTACCATATTGTCTTGATTACTGTAGCTTTGTAGTATAGTCTGAAGTCCGGGAGCCTGATTCCTCCAGCTCTGGTTTTCTTTCTCAAGATTGATTTGGCTATTCGGGTTTTTTGTGTTTCCATACAGATTGTGAAATTTTTTGTTCTAGTTCTGTGAAAAATGCCATTGGTAGTTTGATAGGGATTGCATTGAATCTGTAGATTGCTCTGGGTAATATAGTCATTTTCACAATGTTGATTCTTCCAAACCAAGAACATGGTATATCTTCTCCATCTGTTAGTATCATCTTTAATTTCTTTCATCAGTGTCTTATAGTTTTCTGCATATAGGTCTTTTGTCTCCTTAGATAGGTTTATTCCAAGTAATTTATTATTTTTGTTGCAATGGTAAATGGCAGTGTTTCCTTAATTTGTCTTTCAGATTTTTCAACATTAGTGTATTGGAAAGCCAGGGATCTCTGTGCATTAATTTTGTATCCTGCTACTTAACCAGATTCATTGATTAGCTCTAGTAGTTTTCTCGTAGCATCTTTAGGATTCTCTATGTATAGTATCATGTCATCTGCATACAATGAGAGTTTTACTTCTTCTTTTCCCATTTGGATTCTTTTTATTTCTTTTTCTTCTCTGATTGCTGTGGCTAAAACTACCAAAACTATGTTGAATAATAATAGCCAGAGTTGACAACCTTGTCTTGTTCCTGATCTTAGAGGAAATGGTTTCAGTTCTTCAATGTTGAGAAGATGTTGGCTGTGGGTTTGTCATACAAGGCCTTTATTATAATGAGGTAAGTTCCCTCTACACCTACTTTCTGGAGGGTTTTTATCATAAACGGGTGTTGAATTTTGTTGAAATCCTTTTCTGCACCTATTGAGATGATCATATGATTTTTCTCCTTCAAATTCTGAATATGGTGTATCACATTGACTAATATGCATATATTGAAGAATCCTTGCATTCCTGGGATAAACCTCACTTGATCATGGTGTATGATCCTCTTAATATGTTTTTGGATTCCATTTGCTAGTATTTTGTTGAGGATTTTTGCATCTATGTTCATCAGTGATATTGGCTTGTAGTTTTCTTTCTTTGTGACCTCTTAGTCTGGTTTTGGTATCAGGGTGAGGGTGACCTCATAGAGTGAGTTTAGGCATGTTCCTTCCTCTGTTATATTTTGGAAGAGTTTGAGAGGGATAGGTTTTAGCTCTTCTCTAAATGTTTGATAGAATTCACCAGTGAAGCCATCTGGTCCTGGGCATTTGTTTGTAGGAACATTTTTAATCACAGTCTCAATTTAAGTGTTTGTGATTTCTGTTTATATTTTGTTTCTTCCTGGTTCAGTCTTGGAAGGTTGTGCTTTTCTAAGAATTTGCCCATTTCTTCTAGGTTGTCCATTTTATTGGCATAGAGTTGCTTGTAGTAATCTCTTATTGTCCTTTGTATTTCTGCAGTGTCACTTGTTACTTCTCCCTTTTCATTTCTAATTCTATTGATTTGAGTCTTCTCCCTTTTTTTCTTCATGAGTCTGGCTAATGGTTTATCAATTTTGTTTATCTTCTCAAAGTACCAGCTTTTAGTTTTATTCCTGTTTGCTACTGTTTCCTTCATTTCTTTTTCATTTATTTCTGATCTCATCTTTATGATTTCTTTCCTTCTACTAACTTTGGGGTTTTTTTCTTCTTCTTTCTCTAATTGCTTTAGGTGTAAGGTTAGGTTGTTTATTTGAGATGTTTCTTGAGGTACAATTTTATTGCCATAAGCTTCCCTCTTAGAACTGCTTTTGCTGCATCCCATAGGTTTTGGGTCATTGTGTTTTCATTGTCATTTGTTTCTAAGTAGCTTTTTGATTTCCTCTTTGATTTCTTCAGTGATCTCTTATTTAGTAGTGTATTGTTGAGCCTCCATGTATTTGTATTTTTTACAGATTTTTTTTCCTGTAATCAAGATCTAGTCTCATAGCATTGTGTTTGGAGAAGAAACTTGATGCAATTTTAGTTTTCTTAAATTTACCAAGTCTTGATTTGTGACCCAAGATGTGATCTATCCTAGAGTATGTTCCATGAGCACTTGAGAAGAAAGTGTATTCTGTTGGTTTTGGATGGAATGTCCTATAAATATCAGTTGTTCATCTTGTTTAATGTATCATTTAAAGCTTGTGTTTCAGGCTTCCTTGAAGTGGTTGGGGAAGTGCAGTGGTTAAGAATCTTCCTGCCAATGCAAGGGACACAGGTTCACGCCCTGGTCCAGGAAGATCCCACATACCTCAGAGCAAAAAAGCCCACAGGCAACAACTACTGAGACTGTGCTCCAAAGCCTGTGCTCCACAACAAGAGAAGCCACATGAGAATCCCATGGGCACCACAGGGAAGAGGAGGCCCTGCTTGCCTGAAGACCTAATGCAGCCAAAAATCAATACATAAAATAAATAAAGCTCATGTTTCCTTATTTATTCTCATTTTGAATGATCTGTCCATTGGTGAAAATGGGGTGTTAAAGTCCCCTTCTGTGATTGTGTTACTGTCGATTTCTCCTTTTATAGTTGTTAGCTTTTGCCTTGTTTATTGAGGTGCTTCTATGTTGGGTGCATAAATATTTACAATTGTTATATCTTCTATTTGGATTGATCCCTTGATCTTTATGTAATGTCCTTCTTTGTCTCTTGTAATAGTCTTTATTTTAAAGTCTTTTTTCTCTGATATGAGAATTGCTCCTTCGCTTTCTTTTGATTTCCATTTGCATGGTATATCTTTTTCCATCCTCTATGTTTCATTCTGTATGTGTCCCTAGGTCTGATGTGGGTCTCTTGTAGACAGCATATATACAGGTCTTCTTTTGTATCCATTCAGCCAGTCTATATCTTTTGGCTAGAGCATTTAGTCCATTTAAATTTAAGGTACTTATTGATATGCATCTTCCTATTACCATTTTCTTATTTGTTTTGGGTTTGTTTTTGTAGGTCTTTACCTTCCCCTTGTGTTTCCTGCCTAGAGAAGTTCCTTTAGCATTTGTTGGAAAGCTGGTTTGGTGGTGGTGATTTCTGTTAACTTTTGCTTGTCTGTAAATATTTTAATTTCTCCATCAAATCTGAATGAGATTCTTGCTGGGTAATCTTGGTTGTTGGTTTTTCCCTTTCATCACTTTAAATATGTCCTACCACTCCTTTCTGACTTGCAGAGTTTCTGCTGAAAGATCAGCTGTTAACTTTATGTGGATTCCCTTGTATGTTATTTGTTGCTTTTCCTTTGCTGGTTTTAATACTTTTTCTTTGTATTTAATTTTTAATAGTTTGATTAATATGTGTCTTGGCATGTTTCTCCTTTGATTTATTCTGTATGGGACTCTCTGTTTCATAGTTACAAGGGGGTCTTTGAGACCATAAGGTTGCAGCTGGAAGATGCTGTTCTGAATATGGCTGGTGGTGTCCTTGGATCTGGTACAGTTAAGAAATTTCAAGCTCTCAGTGGTGTGGGGATGACAAGACCAGATCCTCAATGGCTGTCTGACTCTATTTTTGCATTCCTGCACTGTGCTTAGTCCACTATGATATCAGTTTGGCATCATATGAAATTTCCAGAATAGGCAAATTTATGGAGACAGAAAATAAGTTAGTAATTGACTAGGGTTGGGATCACTGGGGAACTATGGGGTGATGACTAATGGGTAAAGGATTTCTTTTTGGAGTGACACAAGTATTCTAAAATTGATTGTGGTGGTGGTTGTACAATTATGTGAATATACAAAAATCAGAAAATTGTGCATGTTAAATTTGTAAGTTATATCTCAGTAAATCCATTACCAACAACAAAAAACTATGTAAGCAGCTAGTTTTTGCCTTCTTCCCTCTGCTTCTGAAAAATAATTTCATATTTGTCAGAAATGTAAAACTGCAATCTTTAAAACATTCTTTTATGGAATGTATTTTTCTGATTATAATTAGCTGCTTTTATGAAAAAAAATGTATTTAAAGAGATCATTAAAGTACTGGTTTAAGGCTGTCTTAGTTTTGACTGCTTAAGAGAATTTTCTGTAATATTTGCTGCCTTGTTTTAGGAGTTTCTTTCAATTCTCTTTGTGTTTGCTGTGCATTGTTTAATTCTTGATGTGTAACTACTTTAAGCCTTCCACAATATTGGGAATACTGCTAATTTCACAAACTCTTGATGTAACTAATTCACAAAATTATGAGCAGTGGTTAGTTGTTCTCACTCCCTTCACAATTTTAGTAATCTCTATAACAGAACATGAATATAATTAACTATTCTTTTGTTCAAAATATTCGCAGCATTTTCCTATCCACTCTGCCTCTTCCCCCTTATCTTTAGTGAAGTGAGACTATCAACTGATATCTGGCTTTTGTTCACATCTTATTAAAATAACAGTAGAAAATCTTTGTCCAAGACATAACTTGCATTGATATTTGAGACAGTTTAGTAAAGAGGAAAAATTGTCTATACAAAAATGATTTGAAGCTGATACATACACATCCAAATTAAAAACTCTGTTTATTACTATGGAGAGCATTTTAAAATCAATGAATAACCATCTCTTGGGCTGGCAACCAAGATGGTGAGTAAAAAGACCCTGAGTTCATCCCTTCTCACAGGCACATGGAAACAAAAAATATTTGTAAAACAACCATCGGTGAAAAAGCCTGAAGCCTACCAGAAAAGTTCTTCTACAGCTAAAGATATAAAAAGATGGGTAAGAGGAGTGGAGTCACTATATAATCAAGTCCCATACCCGAGGGTCAGTGACCCACAAATGAGATAATAATTACAATTGCAGACGTTCTCCCAAAGGAGGTTCAAGCCCCATGTCGAGCTCCCCAGCTCTGGGGCCCTAGGGTGGGAAGATGAGTCCCCAGAACATTTGGTTTTGAAGGCCAGTGGGGCTTAATTTCAGTAGTCTCAGAGGGCTAGGGGAAATAGAAACTTAATTCTTAAAGGAAAGTGTGCACACAAAATCTCACATCCTCCAGGGCTCAGGAAAGAAGCAGTAATTTCATAGGTGCTTGGGTCAGACCTACCTTCTCAAATTGGACAGTGTCCTGAAGAGGCAGGAGGTACTTGCAGTTCACCCAGAGTACATAGGTACTGGTGGCAACTATTTTGGGGATTGTTCTACCACATGAACAATGATGCTGGCAAACACTATTTTGAAATCCACTCTCTAGCTTATTAGCCCAGGACCCAGCCTTGTCCTGGCCTGGTAGCTTGTATCTAAATACCAGTGCTGGGGTGTGTCAGTCTAAGCAACTAACTAGGTATGGATACAGCCCATCCACTAGGAAATAGGCTGCATTAAGAGCCCCTGAGCGCACAGCCACTGTTGGACATGGCCCTGCCCACAGAGGGCCCAGGACCCAACATGATACACCAGGGCACAGGCACTAGAGGGAGAACACCCAGTGCCTTACTTCCAAAGATCATGGGACCTGCTCCACATACCATGGGGCAGGCACCAGCCTTAGAACCCCCTGGGCCCTAATCCTACCCTCCAAGAACTCTACTCTACCCCTAGGGCCAGTTTTACCCACAAACAGGCAGACACCAGCAGCAAGAAAACTGCAACCCAAGTAGCCTGTGGACAAAACCCATCCACTAACAGGCCAGATCCTTTCCTGGGACTGAATGGGCCTTGGCCCCACCCAATACCAGGCCCACACAAGCTTTGGGACACCCTAGATCCCAACTATGTCAGAAACTGACTATGTCAGAAACTAACTGTATCAGAAGCTGGGCCCACCCACCAGCAATTCAACAACATTTCTGCATCCGTGAGATATGCAATCAGACCCCAGGACTGGGTCTGCCCACCAGTAAGTTAGCACTAGCCCCAGGACCTAGTTTCACACACCAGTGAGGAGGCAACAGCCCTGGGGTCTCCTGGATCCTGACCTCACCCACCAGTAAGCCAACAAGAGACTCAGGGCGCCTCCAGGGTTCCAGTCAGCCACCTCATGATCCAGTCCTACCAACCAGAGGCTGGCAGCCCCTAAACAAGTTGGGGCCTGGGAACCAAACAGACCAGGGGCCAACCAAACCTATCAGACTGCTCACAGTGTCAGCCTAACACAAGAAAGACACACACAAGTCTTATGGGGGAACTTCTAGAGCATATAGCTCTGGTGATGAGAGGAGAGTTCATTGCTGGGATACACAGAAATACTACAAATGGCCATGTCTCCAAGGTCAGAAAACTTAATCAATCAACCTACTAGACACATAAGAATAAAAACAGCAACTTAGGCAAAATGAGGCAGCAGAGGAACAGGTTCTAAATGAAAGGACAAGATGAAACCCCAGGAGAGAACTAAGTGAAGTAGAGATAAGCAATCTACCTGAGAAAGAGTTGAGGGCAATGATCATAAAAACGATCAAAGAACTCAGGAGAGGAATGGATGCACATAGTGAGAAGTTAGCAGTTTTTAGCAAAGAGTTAGAAAACATAAAGAACAATCAAACATAGATAAAGAAAGAATACAACAACTGAAATGAAAAATACACTAGAAGTCATCAACAGTAGACAAAATAATACAGAGATCAGTGAGCTGAAAAACACAGTAGTGGAAATCAGTGATGCTAAAGAGAAAAAAAGAAAAAAGAATGAAAAGAAATGAGAACAGTTTAAGAGACTTCTGGAACAAGTTTAAGCACACTAATATTCACATTGTAGGGGTCCCCTAAGGAGAAGAGAGTAAAGGGTTGAGAACATATTTGAAGACATAATAGCTGAAAACTTCATTAACCTATGAAAAGAAACAGAAATCCAAATCCAAGAAGCACAGAGAGTCCCATATAAGAATAACTCAAAGATGAACACACCATGACGTATTATAATTAAAATGGCAAAATTAAAGATAAAGAGAGAATATTAACAGCAGCAAGGGAAAAGCAACAATTTATATACAAGGGAACTCCCATAAGGATGTCAGTTGACTTTCTTTAAAAGGAAACTTTTTTATAAAGTTTTTAAAGAGTTTCTTTCTTTAAAAAAAAAAAAAAAGTCTGCAGGCCAGAAAGAAGAGGCATGATATATTTAAAGTGATGGAAGGGAAACATCTACAACAAAAATACTCTACCTGGCAAGTCTCTCATTCAAAGTTAATAGTGGGCTCAAAAGCTTTACAGACAAGGAAAAGCTAAAAGAGTTCAGCACCACCAAACCACATTTACAAGAAATGTTAAAGGGACTACTCTAAGGAAAAAGAAAAGACCACAACTAGAAACATAATAATTAGGGAAGAAAAAAAAACTCATCTGTAAAGTCAAATACAGGGTAAAGTTATGAAACCATCCATGAACAAATCTAGTAAGAATATTAAAAGAAAAAATTAGGAAAATCATTCATATACACATTAAGCAGTTAGGGGATACACAAACTATTAGAAGTAAAATATAATATCAAAAGTGTAATCATGAGGGGAGGGGAGTACAAATGCTGAGGGGTTGTTAAAATGCATTTGAAATGAAGAGATCAGCAACTTAAAGCAATCATGTATATATACCGATTTTTATATATAAACCTCATGGTAATGACAAACAAAAATTCTACAGAATATACATACATGAAAAAGAAAAAAGAATCCAAATATATCACTAAAGACAGTCATCAGAAAAGAGAAGAAGAAAAGAACAAAAAAGACCTATAAAACCACCCCCAAATAAATAACATAATGGCAATAAGAATATACATATCAACAATTTGTTTAAGTGTAAATGGACTAAACACTCTAACCAAAAGACATAGAAGAGCTCAATGGATACTAAAACAAGACCCATATATCCATATATAAGCTGCCTACAAGAAACTCACTTCAGATCTAAAGACACACACTGCAAGTGAGAGAATGGAAAAGGTATCCCATGCAAATGGGATTCAAAAGAAACCTGGGGTAGCAATATTTATATAAGAGAAAATAGACTTTAAAATAAGAATGTTACTAGAGACAAAGAAGGATATTACATAATGATCAAGGGATCAATCCAATAAGAAGATAATATATATGTACCAGCATAGAAGTACTTAAATACATCAAGCAAATATTAACAGAAATTAAGGGAGAAACTGAAGTAATGCAATAATAATAGGGACTTTAACAACCCACTTACATCAATGGATAGATCATCCAGACAGAAAAAAAAAAATAAGGAAACATTGGCCTTAAATGACTCACTAGACCAGATTGAGTTAATAGATTTATACAGAGCATTTCATCCAAAAACAGCAGAATACACATTATTTTCAAGTGCATATGGAACATTTTCCAGGATAGATCACATGCTAGGCCATAAAACAAACCTCAGTAAATTTAAGAAAATTGAAATCATATCAACCATCTTTTCTGACTACAGTACTATGAGACTAGAAATCAACTACAAGGAAAAACTGCAAAAAATGCAAACACATGAAGACTAAACAAAATATTACTAAACAACCAATGGATCACTGAAAAAATCAAAGAAAAGAATCAAAAAGTACCTGGAGACAAATAAAAATGGAAACACAAAAATCCAAATTTTATAAGATGCAGAAAAAAATAGTTCTAAGAGGGAAATTTATAGCAATACAAGTTTACCTTAGGGAAAATAAATCTTAAGTTAACAACCTAACCTTACACCAAAAGGATGTAGAAAAAGAAGAACACACAAAATCCAAAGTTAATTATGGAAAGAAAACATAAAGGTCAAATCAGAAATAAAATATAGAGTTAAAAAAATAGGATCAATGAAACTAAGTGCTAGTTCTTTGAAAATATAAACAAAATTAATAAAACTTTAGACAGAATCATCAAGAAAGAAAAGAGAGAGCACAAATCATAAAAGCAGAAATGAAAAACAAGTTACAACTGACACAACAGAAATACAAAAGATCATAAGAGACTACTAGAAGCAACTAAACACCAATAAAACGGACAACCTAGAATATATGGACAATTTTCTAGAAATCTGCAATCTCCCAAGACTGAATCAGGAAGAAGTAAAAAATATAGACAGACCCACTGCCAACAGTGAAACTGAATCAGTAATAAAACAACTCCAACAAACAAAATTCCAGGACCAGATGGCTTCACATGTAAATTCTTCCAATCCTTCAAAGAAGCATTAACACCTATTTTCAAACTAATCTAAAAATTTTCAGAGGAAAGAATGCTGCTGATTTCATTCTATGAGACCAGCAACACCCTGATAACAAAACCAGACAAAGATACCACAAAAAAAAAAAAAAAAAAAGAAAGAAAATCACAGGCCAATATCACTGACGAACATGATGCAAAAATCCTCAACAGAATATTAGCAAA
The DNA here is from genome assembly GCF_963455315.2 of Globicephala melas. Lineage (NCBI taxonomy): Eukaryota > Metazoa > Chordata > Mammalia > Artiodactyla > Delphinidae > Globicephala > Globicephala melas. Next base: position 17,850,720 of record NC_083325.1, read on the forward strand.
CCAAATTCACCAATACTTGAAAAGGTTCATACATCAAGATCAAATGGGATTTAACCCAGATATGCAAGGATTTTTCAATATTCATCAATAAATCAACGTGATACTCCACTTTAACAAATTGAAGAATGAAAATCATAAGATCCCCTAAAAAGATGCAAAAAAAATATTTAACAAAGTTCAACATCCATTTATGATAAAAACTCTCCAGAAAATGGGTGTAGAGGGAATATTCAACATAATAAAGGTCACATATGACAAGCACACAGCTAATATCATGCTCAGTGATGAAAAGTTGAAAGCATTTATTGTGAGATCAGGAACAAGATAAGGAGGACCAATGTAACCACTTTTATTCAACATAATATTGGAAGGCCTAGTCACTGCAACCAGACAAGGAAAGAAAAGAAATCCATAATGTAAAGGAAGAAGTAAAACTGTCACTATTTGTGGAAAACATGATACTATACATAGAAAATTCTAAAGACAACACCAGAAAACTATTAGAGCTCATAAATGAATTTAGTAAAACTTCAGGATACACAATTAATATATGGAACTATGTATATACTACTATGTATAGTATAATATACACTATGTATATACTATACAGTATATACTATGTAATATATACTATGTATATACTATACTATATATTATACTAGTATAGTATATTCATAGTATATACTATACTAGTATAGTATATACTATACTAATATGCAGAACTATGCTGCATTTCTATACACTCACAATGAACTATCAGAAAGAGAAATTAAAGAAAAAAAATAATGTATAATCTCATCAAAAAGAAAAAAATACCTATGAATAAACCTACCTACAGAAGATACAAACCTGTACACAGAAAAATCTAGTAATACATTGATAAAAGAAATTGAAGATAACACAAAAAGATGAAAAGGTATACCATGTTTACGATTTGGAAGAATTTATATTGTTAAAAAGACAATACTACCAAAGGCAACCTACAGATTCAATGTAATCCTTATCAAATACCAAGGGCATTTTTTCACAGAACTAGAACAAATAATTCTAAATATTCTGTGGAAACAAAAAATACCCCAGAGGGGGGAAGATGGTGGAAGAGTAAGACGCGGAGATCACCTTCCTCCCCACAGATACATCAGAAATACATCTACACATGGAACAACTCCTAAAGAACACCTACTGAACGCTGGCAGAAGACCTCAGACCTCCCAAAAGGCAAGAAATTCCCCACGTACCTGGGTAGGGCAAAAGAAAAAAGAATAAACAGAGACAAAGGAATAGGGACGGGACCTGCACCAGTGGGAGGGAGCCATGAAGGAGGAAAGGTTTCCACACAACAGAAGCCCCTTTGCTGGTGGAGACTGAGGGTGGTGGAGGCGGGTAGCTTCCCTGGCCTCTGCTGCTGCAGGCTCGCCCCGCACTTTGTACCCTTCCCTCCCCCCAGCCTGAGTGAGGAAGAGCCCCCGAACCAGCGGCTCCTTTAACCCCGTCCTGTCTGAGCAAAGAACAGATGCCCTCCGGCGACCTACACGCAGAGGCAGGGCCAAATCCAAAGTTGAACCCCAGGAGCTGTGCAATCAAAGAAGAGAAAGGGAAATTTCTCCCAGGAGCCTCAGGAGCAGCGGATTAAAACTCCACAGTCAACTTGATGGACCCTGCATCTGAGGGATATCTGAATGGACATTATTTTATGCTCTTTCTTCCTTTCTCCCTTCCTTCCTTTCTCTCTCTTTCTTTCTTTCTTTCTTCCTTTCTTTCTTCCTTTCTTTCTTTCTTTCTTTCTTTCTTTCTTTCTTTCCCTTTCTTTCTTTCTTTCTTTCTTTCTTTCTTTCTTTCTTTCTTTTTCTCTCTTTTATTCTAAGCTGTGTGAATGAAAGGCTCTGGGTGCTCCAGCCAGGAGTCAGTGCTGTGTCTCTGATGTGCAAGAGCTAACTTCAGGACACAGGTCCACAAGAGACCTCCCAGCTCCAAGTAATATAAAATGGCGAAAATCTCCAAGAGACTCCATCTCAACATCAACACCCAGCTTCACTCAACGATCAGCAAGCAACAGTGCTGGACAACATATGCTAAACAACTTGCAAGACAGGAACACAGCCCCACACATTAGCAGAGAGGCTGCCCAAAATCATAATAAGTCCACAGACACCCCAAAACACACCACCAGACGTGGACCTGCCCACCAGAAAGACAAGATCCAGCCTCATCCACAAGAACACAGGCACTAGTCCCCTCCACCAGGAAGCCTACACAAGCCACCGAAAAAACTTTAGCCACTGGGGACAGACCCCAAAAACAACGGGAACTACGAACCTGCAGCCTGCAAAAAGGAGACCCCAAACAGTAAGATAAGCAAAATGAGAAGATAGAAAAACACACAGCGGATGAAGGAGCAAGATAAAAACCCACCAGACCTAACATATGAAGAGGAAATAGACAGTCTACCTGAAAAAGTATTCAGAATAATGATAGTAAAGATGATCCAAAATCTTGGAAATAGAATGGAGAAAATACAAGAAACATTTAACAAGGACCTAGAAGAACTAAAGATGAAACAAGCAATGATGAACAACACAATAAATGAAATTAAAAATACTCTAGATGGGATCAATAGCAGAATAACTGAGGCAGAACAACGGATAAGTGACCTGGAAGATAAAATAGTGGAAATAAATTCTGCAGAGCAAAATAAAGAATAAAGAATGAAAAGAAATGAGGACAGTCTCAGAGACCTCTGGGACAACAGTAAACGCACCAACATTCGAATTATAGGGGTTCCAGAAGAAGAAGAGAAAAAGAAACGTACTGGGAAAATATTGGAAGAGATTATAGTTGAAAACTTTCCTAATATGGGAAAGGAAATAGTTAATCAAGTCCAGGAAGCACAGAGTCCCATATAGGATACATCCAAGGTGAAACATGCCAAGACACATCATAATCAAATTGTCAAAAATTAAATACAAAGAAAGCATATTAAAAGCAGCAAGGGAAAAACAACAAGTAACACACAAGGGAATCCCCATAAGGTTAACAGCTGATCTTTCAGCAGAAACTCTGCAAGCCAGAAGGGACTGGAAGGACATATTTAAAGTGATGAAGGAGAAAAACCTACAACCAAGATTATTCTACCCAGCAAAGATCTCATTCAGATTTGAAGGAGAAATTAAAACATTTACAGACAAGCAAAAGATGAGATAGTTCAGGACCACAACACCAGCTTTACAACAAATGCTAAAGAATCTTCTCCTGGCAAGAAATACAAGAGAAGGAAAAGATCTACAATAATAAACCAAAAACAATTAAGAAAATGGGAATAGGAACCTACATATCGATAATTACCATAAATGTAAGTGGATTAAATGCTCCCAGCAAAAGACACAGACTGGCTGAATGAATGCAAAAACAAGACCCATATATCTGCTGTCTACAAGAGACCCACTTCAGACATAGAGACACATACAGACTGAACGTTAGGGGATGGAAAAAAGATATTCCATGCAAATGGAAACCAAAGGAAAGCTGGGGTAGCAATTCTTGTATCAGACAAAATAGACTTCAAAATAAAGACTATTAGAAGGGACAAAGCAGGACACTACATAATGATCAAGGGATCAATCCAAGAAGAAGATATAACAATTGTAAATATTTATGCACCCAATATAGGAGCACCTCAATACATAAGGCAAATACTAACAGCCATAAAAGGGGAAATCTACAGTAACACATTCATAGTAGGGGACTTTAACACCCCACTTTCACCAATGGATAGATCATCCAAAATGAAAATAAATAAGGAAACACAAGCTTTAAATGATACGCTAAGGAAGATGGTATTAATTGATATTTATAGGACATTCCATCCAAAAACAACAGAATACACATTTTTCTCAAGTGCTCATGGATCATTCTCCAGGATAGATCATATTTTGGGTCACAAATCAACCCTTGGTAAATTTAAGAAAATTGAACCCATATCAAGTATCTTTTCCGACCACAACACTATGAAACTAGATATCAATTACAGGAAAAGATATGTAAAAAATACGAACACATGGAGGATAAACAATACACTACTTAATAACGAAGTGATCACTGAAGAAATCAAAGAGGAAATCAAAAAATACCTAGAAAAAAATGACAATGGAGACACGATGACCCAAAACCTATGAGATATAGCAAAAGCAGTTCTAAGAGGGAAGTTTATAGCAATACAATCCTACCTTAAGAAACAGGAAACATCTTGAATAAACAACCTAACATTGAACCTAAAGAAATTAGAGAAAGAAGAACAAAAAAAAAACAAAGTTAGCAGAAGAAAATAAATCATAAAGATCTGATCAGAAATAAATGAAAAAGAAATGAAGGAAATTATAGCAAAGATCAATAAAACTAAAAGTGATTCTCTGAGAAGATAAAGAAAATTGATAGACCATTAGCCAGCCTCATCAGGAAAAAAAGGGAGAAGACAAATCAACAGAATTAGAAATGAGAAAGGAGAAGTAACCACTGACACAGCAGAAATACAAAACATCATGAGAGATTACTACAAGCAACTCTATGCCAATAAAATGGACAACCTGGAAGAAAGGGACAAATTCTTAGAAATTCACAACGTGCCAAGACTGAATCAGGAAGAAATAGAAAATATGAACAGACCAATCACAAGCACTGAAATTGAAACTGTGATTAAAAATCTTCCATCAAACAAAAGCCCAGGACCAGATGGATTCACAGGCGAGGTCTATCAAACATTTATAGAAGAGCTAACACCAATCTTCTTAAATTCCTCCAAAATATAGCAGAGGGAGGAACATGCCTAAACTCATTCTACGAGGCCACCATCACCCTGATACCAAAACCAGACAAGGATGTCACAAAGAAAGAAAACTAGAGGTCAATATCACTGATGAACAGAGATGAAAAAATCCTCAACAAAATACTAGCAAACAGAATCCAACAACACATTAAAAGGATCATACACCATGATCAAGTGGGGTTTATTCCAGGAATGCAAGGATTCTTCAATATACGCAAATCAATCAATGTGATAGATCTTATTAACTAATTGAAGGAGAAAAACCATACAGTCATCTCAATAGATGCAGAGAAAGCTTTTGACAAATTTCAACACCCCTTTATGATAAAAACTCTGCAGAAAGTAGGCATAGAGAGAACTTTCCTCAACATAATAAAGGCCATATATGTCAAACCCACAGCCAACATTGTCCTCAATGGTGAAAAACTGAAAGCATTTCCACTAAGATCAGGAACAAGACAAGGTTGCCCACTCTCACCACTCTTCTTCAACATAGTTCTGGAAGTTTTAGCCACAGCAACCAGAGAAGAAAAGGAAATAAAAGGAATCCAAATCGGAAAAGAAAAAGTAAAGCTGTCACTGTTTGCACATGACATGATACTATACATAGAGAATTCTAAAGATGCTACCAGAGAACTACTAGAGCTAATCAATGAATTTGGTAAAGTTGCAGGATACAAAATTAATGCACAGAAATCTCTGGCATTCCTATACACTAATGATGAAAAACCTGAAAGTGAAATCAAGAAAACATTCCCATTTACCATTTCAACAAAAACAATAAAATATCTAGGAATAAACCTACCTAAGGAAACAAAAGATCTGTATACAGAAAATTATAAGACACTGATGAAAGAAATTAAAGATGATACAAATAGATGGAGAGATATACCATGTTCTTGGATTGGAAGAATCAACATTGTTGAAATGACTCTACTACCCAAAGCAATCTATAGATTGAATGCAATCCCTATCAAACTACCACTGGCATTTTTCACAGAACTAGAACAAAAAATTTCACAGTTTGTATGGAAACACAAAAGACCCCAAATAGCCAAAGCAATCTTGAGAATGAAAAATGGAGCTGGAGGAATCAGGCTCCCTGACTTCAGACTATACTACAAAGCTACAGTAATCAATACAGTATGGTACTGGCACAAAAACAGAAAGATAGATCAATGAAACAGGATAGAAAGCCCAGAAATAAACCCACGCACATATGGACATCTTATCTTTGATATAGGTGGCAGGAATGTACTGTGGAGAAAGGACAGCCTCTTCAATAAGTGGTGCTGGGGAAACTGGACAGATACATGTAAAAGTATGAGATTAGATCACTCCCTAACACCATACACAAAAATAAGCTCAAAATGGATTAAAGATCTAAATGTAAGGCCAGAAACTATCAAACTCTTAGAGGAAAACATAGGTAGAACACTCTATGACATAAATCACAGCAAGATCCTTTCTGACCCATCTCCTAAAGATATGGAAATAAAACCAAAAATAAAGAAATGGGACCTAATGAAACTTAAAATGTTTTGCACAGCAAAGGAAACCATAAACAAGACCAAAAGACAACCCTCAGAATGGGAGAAAATATTTGAAAATGAAGCAACTGACAAAGGATTAATCTCCAAAATTTACAAGCAGCTCATGCAGCTCAATAACTAAAAAACAAACAACCCAATCCAAAAATGGGCAGAAGACCTAAATAGACATTTCTCCAAAGAAGATATACAGACTGCCAACAAACATATGAAAGAATGTTCAACATCATTAATCATTAGAGAAATGCAAATCAAAACTACAATGAGATATCATCTCACACCAGTCAGAATGGCCATCATCAAAAAATCTAGAAACAATAAATGCTGGAGAGGGTGTGGAGAAAAGGGAACACTCTTGCACTGTTGGTGGGAATGTGAATTGGTACAGCCACTATGGAGAAAAGTATGGAGGTTCCTTAAAAAACTACAAATAGAACTACCATATGACCCAGCAATCCCACTACTGGGCATATACCCTGAGAAAACCAAAATTCAAAAAGAGTCATGTACCAAAATGTTCATTGCAGCTCTATTTACAATAGCCCAGAGATAGAAACAACCTAAGTGTCCATCATCGGATGAATGGATAAAGAAGATGTGGCACAGATATACAATGGAATATTATTCAGCCATAAAAAGAAATGAAATTGAGCTATTTGTAATGAGGTGAATGGACCTAGAGTCTGTCATACAGAGTGAAGTAAGTCAGAAAGAGAAAGACAAAAACCGTATGCTAACACATATATATGGAATTTAAGAAAAAAAATATATCATGAAAAACCTAGGGGTAAGACAGGAATAAAGACACAGACCCACCAGAGAGTGGACTTGAGGATATGGCAATGGGGAAGGGTAAGCTGGGACAAAGTGAGAGAGTGGCATGGACATATGTAAAATAGATAGCTAGTGGGAAGCAGCCCCATAGCTCAGGGAGATCAGCTCGGTGAGTTGTGACCACCTAGATGGGTGGGATTGGGAGGGTGGGAGGGAGGGAGATGCAAGGGGGAAGAGATATCGGATCATATGTATATGTATAACTGATTCACTTTGTTATAAAGCAGAAACTAACACACCATTGTAAAGCAATTATACTCCAATAAAGATGTAAAAAAAAAAAAAAAATACCCCAAATAGCCAATACAATCTTGGGAAAGAAGAACATAGCTGGAGGAATCATGTTCCCTGGCTTCAGACTACACTACAAAACTGCAGTAATTAAAACAGTATTGCACTGGCACAAAACAGATACATAAGACCATGGAACAGAATAGAGAACTCAGAAATAAACCCACACACTTTGGTAAATTAATCTACAACAAAGGAGGCAAGAATATACAGAGGAGAAATGACATTTTTTTCAGTAAGCAGTGCTGGGAAAACTGGACAGCTGCAAGTAAAATCATGTAATTAGAACATACTCTAACACCATATACAAAAATAAACTCAAAATGGATTAAAGACCTAAATGCAAGATGGGAAAACATAAAACCCTTAGAAGAAAATATAGGAATAACACTATTTAACATCAATCATAGCAATACTTTTTGCATCCATCTCCTAAAGCAAAGGAAATAAAAACAAAAGGAAACAAATGGTACCTAATTAAACTTAAAAGCTTTTGCATGTCAAAGGAAACCATGGACAAAGTGAAAAAAATTCTACTGAATGGGAAAAACCATTTGCAAATGCCATGACCAATAAGTGGTCAATATTCAAAACACATAAAAAATTTGTACAACTCAGTACTAAAGAACACCCCCAGTTAAAAAATGAGAAGATCTGAACAGATATTTTTTTCAGAGAAGACACAGATGGCCAACTGGCACATGGAAAGATGCTCAGTGTCACTAGTCATCATGGAAATGCAAATCAAACCCAGAATGAGATATCACCTTACACCTGTCATAATGGCTGTCATGAAAAGAAAAAACACAAATAGCAAATATTGGCAAGAATGTGGAAAAAGTGAACCTTTGTATAACATTAATGGGGTATAAATTTGCATAGCCACTGTGTATGGATGTTTCTCAAGATACTAAAAATAGAACTATCATATGACCCAGCAATTCCACTTTTGGGTATATATCTGAAAAAAAAAAAAAAAAACTGTTCAAAAAGATACATGCACGTTGATATTCACAGAAGCATTATTTACAATTGCCAAAGTATGGAAGCAACCTAAGTCCATCAACAGGTGAATGGATAAAGAAGAGGTGGTATATCTGTACAATGGAATACTACTCAGCCATACAAAAAGAATGGAATTTTGCCATTTGTAACAACATGGATTGACTTGGAGAGTATTATGCTAAGTGAAATAAATCAGACAGAGAAGGGCAAATACTGTATGATATCATTTATATGGAATCTAAAAAATAAAACAAACTAGTGAATATACCAAAAAAGAAACAGACTCACAGATACAGAGAACAAACTAGTGATTACCAGTGGTGAGAGTGGAGTGGGAAGTGGTAAGACAGGGGTGGGACATTAAGAGAAACAAGCTACTATGTATAAAATAAATAAGCCACAAGGATATATTGTATAACATAGAGAACATAGCCAATATTCTACAGTAACTATAAATGGAATATAACTTCTAAAAATTGCAAATCACTTTTTTACATCTGAAACATAGAATGTTGTACACAAACTATACCTCAATAAAATATAAATAAAATAAAATATGACACTTGAAAACAAAAAATATATATAAATAAAATTAATAGCATGTTGTGAGTGAATTCAGCTGTTTCATTTTCACTTATTTAAATTTATTCAATTTACCTAGGTGTGTTTCCATATTAATTATGTTACATCTCTAATATATTTTCTTTCCAGAACTTAATCCTTGAGAATTGAAGACTACTAGGTATTTGTTAGGAATGCTTGCTTTTCAAATATCACTACTACTGCATGTAGATAGGACAAAGTTTAAATTATTTCTTACCTCAGTAAAGGAAAATACTACCTCAGCAAGGCCTTTATAATATTTCCCAGGGAAAACAAGGACAAGGTCAAATTTATTGAAATTTTGAAGTTTAGTTGAAGGCAAATCTCTTATTATGAGATTTAGTTAAGATTGGTAAAAAAATAAAATAAAATTTATGATTTGGGAGAAAAACAAAGCAAACTTCTGAGGCCAAAAGTTCAATGCAATTGGGATGTCTGGTGATTCTATTAAGAGTTAATGAGTCAGAGGGACCTTGAAGATGGCGGAAGAATAACACGCGGAGATCACCTTCCTCCCCACAGATACACAAGAAATGCATCTACACGTGGAACAACTCCTACAGAACACCTACTGAAGGCTGGCAGAAGACCTCAGACCTCCCAAAAGGCAAGAAACTCCCCACGTACCTGGGTAGGGCAAAAGAAAAAACAGAGACAAAAGAATAGGGATGGCACCTGCACCAGTGGGAGGGAGCTGTGAAGGAGGAAAAGTTTCCACACACTAGGAAGCCCCTTCGCAGGCGGAGACTGCGGGAGGCGGAGGGGGGAGCTTCAGAGCCGCAGAGGAGTGCACAGCAAAGGGGTGCGGAGGGCAAAGCAGGGAGATTGCCGCAAAGAGGATCGGTGCCGACCGGCACTCACCAGCCCAAGAGGCTTGTCTGCTCACCAGCTGGAGCGGGCGGGGCTGCGTGCTGAGGCTCGGGTTTTGGTCGGAGCACAGGGAGAGGGCTGGTGTTGGCAGCTTGAACATAGCCTGAAGGGGTTAGTGCACCACGGCTAGCCGGGAGGGAGTCCGGGGAAAAGTCTGCACCTGCCGAAGAGGCAAGAGATTTTTTCTTCTGTTTCCTGGTGCGCGAGGAGAGGGGTTTAAGAGCACTGCTTAAAGGAACTCCAGAGACGGGCGCGAGCCGTGGCTAAAAGCGCGAACCCCAGAGACGGGCGCGAGCCACGGCTAAAAGCACAGACCCCAGGGACGGGCGGGAGACGCTAAGGCTGCTGCTGCCGCCACCAAGGGGCCTGTGTGCGAGCACAGGTCACTATCCACACCCCTCTTCCGCGGAGCCTGTGCAGCCCGCCACTGCCAGGTTCCCAGGATCCAGGGACAACTTCCCCAGGAGAACGCACGGCGGGCCTCAGGCTGGTGCAATGTCACGCTGGCCTCTGCCGCCGCAGGCCCACCCCACACGCAGTGCCCCTCCCTCGCCCTGGCCTGAGTGCGCCAGAGCCCCCGAATCAGCGGCTCCTTTAACCACATCCTGTCTGAGCAAAAAACAGACACCCTCCAGCGACCTACACGCAGAGGCAGGGCCAAATCCAAAGCTGAGCCCATGTGAGCTGTGAAAACAAAGAAGAGAAAGGGAAATCTCTCCCAGCAGCCTCAGAAACAGCAGATTAAAGTTCCACAATCAACTTGATGTACCCTGCATCTGTGGAATACATGAATAGACGAGTCACCCCAAATTGAGGAGATGGGCTTCGAGAGCAAGATCTATGATTTTTTCCCCTTTTCCTCTTTTTGTGAATGTGTATGTGTATGCTTCTGTGTGAGATCTTGTCTGTATAGTTTTGCTTCCACCATTTGTCCTAGTGTTCTATCTGTCCATGTTTTTCTTTTTAATTTTTTTCTTAATAATTAATTTTAATTTTAATAACTTTATTATACTTTACTTTCTTTCTTTCTTTCTTTCTTTCTTTCTTTCTTTCTTTCTTTCTTTCTTTCTTTCTTTCTTTTCTTTCCTTCCTTACTTCCTTCCTTCCCTCCTTTAGACAACGAATCATCCCAAATTGAGGAGGTGGTCTCTGAGAGCAAGATTTATGATTTTTTCCCCTTTACCTCTTTTTGTCAGGGTGTATGTGTATGCTTCTGTGTAAGATTTTGTCTGTATAGCTTTGCTTCCAACATTTGTCCTAAGGTTCTATCTGTCCCTTTTTTTTTTTCTAAATAATTATTTTTTAATTCAATAATTTTATTATACTTTATTTTATTTTACTGTATCTTCCTTCTTTCTGTCTTTTTTCCTTCCTTCCCTCCTTCCTTCCTTCCTCCCCCCCTCCTTTCTTCCTTCTTGCCTTCTTGCCTGCTTTCTTTCTTTCTTTCTTTCTTCCTTCCTTCCTTCCTTCCCTCCTTTCTTTCTTTCTTCCTTCCTTCCTTCCTTCCTTCCCTCCTTTCTTTCTTTCTTCATACTTCTACTAATTCTCTCTACTTTTTCTCCCTTTTATTTTGAGCCATGTGGATGAAAGGCTCTTGGTGCTCCAGCCAGGAGTCAGGGTTCTGCCTCTGAGGTGGGAGAGCCAACTTCAGGACACTGGTCAAAAAGAGATCTACCAGTTCCACATAATATCAAATGGTGAAAATCTCCCAGAGACCTCCGTCTTAACCCCAGCATCCAGCTTCACTCAACGACCAGCAAGCTACAGTGCTGGACACCCTATGCCAAACAACTAGCAAAACAGGAACACAACCCCACCCATTAGCAGAGAGGCTGCCTAAAATCATAATAAGTCCACAGACACCCCAAAACACACCGCCAGAGGTGAACCTGCCCACTAGAGAGACAAGATCCAGCCTCATCCACCACAACACAGGCACTAGTCCCCTACACCACGAAGCCTACACAACCCACTGAACCAACCTTAGCCACTGGAGACAGACATCAAAAAGAGCGGGAACTATGAACCTGCAGCCTTCAAAAAGGAGACCCCAAACACAGTAAGATAAGCAAAATGAGAAGACAGAAAAACACACAGCAGATAAAGGAGCAAGGTAAAAATGCACCAGACCTAACAAATGAAGAGGAAATAGGCAGTCTACCTGAAAAAGAATTCAGAATAATGATAGTAAGGATGATCCAAAATCTTGGAAATAGAATGGACAAAATGCAAGAAACAGTTAACAAGGACCTAGAAGAAATAAAGATGAAACAAGCAACGATGAACAACAAAATAAATGAAATTAAAAGTACTCTAGATGGGATCAATAGCAGAATAACTGAGGCAGAAGAACGGATAAGTGACCTGGAAGACAAAATAGTGGAAATAACTACTGCAGAGCAGAATAAAGAAAAAAGAATGAAAAAGAACTGAGGACAGTCTCAGAGACTGCGGGGACAACATTAAATGCACCAACATTCGAATTATAGGGGTTCCAGAAGAAGAAGAGAAAAAGAAATGGACTGAGAAAATGTTTGAAGAGATTATAGTTGAAAACTTCCCTAATATGGGAAAGGAAATAGTTAATCAAGTCCAGGAAGCACAGAGAGTCCCATACAGGATACATCCAAGGAGAAATATGCCAAGACACATATTAATCAAACTGTCAAAAATTAAATACAAAGAAAGCATATTAAAAGCAGCAAGGGACAAACAACAAATAATGCACAAGGGAATCCCCATAAGGTTCACAGCTGATCTTTCAGCAGAAACCCTACAAGCCAGAAGGGAGTGGCAGGACATAATGAAAGTGATGAAGGAGAAAAACCTGCAACCAAGAGTACTCTACCCAGCAATGATCTCATTCAGATTTGATGGAGAAATTAAAACCTTTAGAGACAGGCAAAAGCTGAGAGAGTTCAGCAACACCAAACCAGCTTTACAACAAATGCTAAAGGAACTTCTCTAGACAAGAAACACAAGAGAAGGAAAAGACCTATAATAACGAACCCAAAACAATGCAGAAAATGGGAATAGGAATATACATATCAATAATTACCTTAAATGTAAGTGGACTAAATTCTCCCACCAAAAGACACAGATTGGCTGAATGGATACAAAAACAAGACCCTTATATATGCTGCCTACAAGAGACCCACTTCAGACCTAGAGACACATACAGACTGAAAGTAAGGGGATGGAAAAAGATGCCATGCAAATGGAAACCAAAAGAAAGCTGGAGTAGCATTTCTCATATCAGACAAAATAGACTTTAAAATAAGGACTATTAGAAGAGACAAAGCAGGACACTACATGATCAAGGGATCAATCCAAGAAGAAGATATAACAATTGTAAATATTTATGCACCCAACATAGGAGCACCTCAATACATAAGGCAAATACTAACAGCCATAAAAGGGGAAATCGACAGTAACACATTCATGGTAGGGGACTTTAACACCCCACTTTCACCCATGGACAGATCATCCAAAATGAAAATAAATAAGGAAACACAAGCTTTGATACATTAAACAAGATGGACTTAATATTTATAGGACACTCCATCCAAAAACAACAGAATACACATTTTTCTTAAGTGCTCATGGAACATTCTACAGGATAGATCATATCTTGGGTCACAAATCAAGCCTTGGTAAATTTAAGAAAATTGAAATTGTATCAAGTATCTTTTCTGACCACAACGCCATGAGACTAGATATCAATAACAGGAAAAGATCTGTAAAAAATACAAACAAATGGAGGCTAAACAATACACTACTTAATAACGAAGTGATCACTGAAGAAATCAAAGAGGAAATCAAAAAATACCTAGAAACAAATGACAATGGAGACACAACAACCCAAAACCTATGGGATGCAGCAAAAGCAGTTCTAAGGGGGAAGTTTATAGCAATACAAGCCCACCTTAAGAAGCAGGAAACATCTAGAATAAACAACCTAACCTTGCACCTCAAGCAATTAGAGAAAGAACAAAAAAACCCCAAAGCTAGCAGAAGGAAAGAAATCATAAAAATCAGATCAGAAATAAATGAAAAAGAAATGAAGGAAACAATAGCAAAGATCAATAAAACTAAAAGCTGGTTCTTTGAGAAGACAAACAAAATTGATAAACCATTAGCCAGACTCATCAAGCAAAAAAGGGAGAAGACTCAAATCAATAGAATTAGAAGTGAAAAAGGAGAAGTAACAACTGACACTGCAGAAATAAAACAGATCATGAGAGATTACTACAAGCAACTCTATGCGAATAAAATGGACAATCTGGAAAAATGGACAAATTCTTAGAAATGCACAACCTGCCAAGACTGAATCAGGAAGAAATAGAAAATATGAACAGAACAATCACAAGCACTGAAATTGAAACTGTGATTAAAAATCTTCCCACAAACAAAAGCCCAGGACCAGATGGATTCACAGGCAAATTCTATCAAACATTTAGAGAAGAGCTAACACCTATCCTTCTCAAACTCTTTCAAAATATAGCAGAGGGAGGAACACTCCGAAATTCCTTCTACGAGGCCACCATCACCTTGATACCAAAACCAGGCAAGGATGTCACAAAGAAGGAAAACTACAGGCCAATATCACTGATGAATATAGATGCAAAAATACTCAAGAAAATACTAGCAAGCAGAATCCAACAGCACATTAAAAGGATCATACACCATGATCAAGTGGAGTTTATTCCAGGAATTTAAGGATTCTTCAATATACGCAAATCTATCAATGTGATAAACCATATTAACAAATTGAAGGAGAAAAACCATATGATCATCTCAATAGATGCAGGGAAAGCTTTTGACAAATTCAACACCCATTTATGATAAAAGCCCTGCAGAAAGTAGGCAGAGAGGGAACTTTCCTCAACATAATAAAGGCCATATATGACAAGCCCACAGTCAACATTGTCCTCAATGGTGAAAAACTGAAAGCTTTTCTTCTAAGATCAGGAAAAAGACAAGGTTGCCCACTCTCACCACTTTTATTCAACATAGTTTTGGAAGTTTTATGCACAGCAATCAGAGAAGAAAAGGAAATAAAAGGGATCCAAATCGGAAAAGAAGAAGTCAAGCTGTCACTGTTTGCAGATGACATGATACTATACATAGAGAATCCTAAAGATGCTACCAGAAAACTGCTAGAGGTAATCAATGAATTTGGTAAAGTAGCAAGATACAAAATTAATGCACAGAAATCTCTGGCATTCCTATATACTAATGATGAAAAATCTGAAAGTGAAAGCAATAAAACACTCCCATTTACCATTGCAACAAAAAGAATAAAATATCTAGGAATATACCTACCTAAGGAGACAAAAGACCTGTATACAGAAAATTATAAGACACTGATGAAAGAAATTAAAGATGATACAAATAGATGGTGAGATATACCATGTTCTTGGACTGGAAGAATCAACATTGTGAAAATGACTCTACTACCCAAAGCAATCTATAGATTGAATGCAATCCCTATCAAACTACCACTGGCATTTTTCACAGAACTAGAACAAAAAATTTCACAATTTGTGTGGAAACACAAAAGACCCCGAATAGCCAAAGCAATCTTGAGAATGAAAAATGGAGCTGGAGGAATCAGGCTCCCTGACTTCAGATTATACTACAAAGCTACAGTAATCAATACAGTATGGTACTGGCACAAAAACAGAAAGATAGATCAATGAAACAGGATAGAAAGCCCAGAAATAAACCCACGTACATATGGACATCTTATCTTTGATATAGGTGGCAGAAATGTACTGTGGAGAAAGGACAGCCTCTTCAATAAGTGGTGCTGGGGAAACTGGACAGATACATGTAAAAGTATGAGATTAGATCACTCCCTAACACCATACACGAAAATAAGCTCAAAATGGATTAAAGATCTAAATGTAAGGCCAGAAACTATCAAACTCTTAGAGGAAAACATAGGTAGAACACTCTATGGCATAAATCACAGCAAGATCTTTTCTGACCCACCTCCTAGAGTAATGGAAATAAAACCAAAAATAAACAAGTAGGACCTAATGAAACTTCAAAGCTTTTGCACAGCAAAGGAACCCATAAACAAGACCAAAAGACAACCCTCAGAATGGGAGAAAATATTTGAAAATGAAGCAACTGACAAAGGATTAATCTCCAAAATTTACAAGCAGCTCATGCAGCTCAATAACTAAAAAACAAACAACCCAATCCAAAAATGGGCAGAAGACCTAAATAGACATTTCTCCAAAGAAGATATACAGACTGCCAACAAACATATGAAAGAATGTTCAACATCATTAATCATTAGAGAAATGCAAATCAAAACTACAATGAGATATCATCTCACACCAGTCAGAATGGCCATCATCAAAAAATCTAGAAACAATAAATGCTGGAGAGGGTGTGGAGAAAAGGGAACACTCTTGCACTGTTGGTGGGAATGTGAATTGGTACAGCCACTATGGAGAAAAGTATGGAGGTTCCTTAAAAAACTACAAATAGAACTACCATATGACCCAGCAATCCCACTACTGGGCATATACCCTGAGAAAACCAAAATTCAAAAAGAGTCATGTACCAAAATGTTCATTGCAGCTCTATTTACAGTAGCCCAGAGATGGAAACAACCTAAGTGCCCATCATCGGATGAATGGATAAAGAAGATGTGGCACATATATACAATGGAATATTATTCAGCCATAAAAAGAAACGAAATTGAGCTATTTGTAATGAGGTGGATAGACATAGAGTCTGTCATACAGAGTGAAGTAAGTCAGAAAGTAAAAGACAAATACCGTATGCTAACACATATATATGGAATTTAAGAAAAAAAAAATGTCATGAAGAACCTAGGGGTAAGACAGGGATAAAGACACAGATCTACTGGAGAACGGACTTGAGGATATGGGGAGGGGGAAGGGTGAGCTGTGATAGGGCGAGAGAGAGTCATGTACATATACAAACTAACAAACGTAAGGTAGATAGCTAGTGGGAAGCAGCCGCATGGCACAGGAATATCGGCTCGGTGCTTTGTGACAGCCTGGAGGGGTGGGATAGGGAGGGTGGGAGGGAGGGAGATGCAAGAGGGAAGAGATATGGGAACATATGTATATGTATAACTGATTCACTTAGTTATAAAGCAGAAACTAACACACCATTGTAAAGCAATTATACCCCAATAAAGATGTTAAAAAAAAAGGGGGGGGGGAATGATCACTGTCAGGTCAGCAAAGAAATCTGAGAAATAGAAGTCTAGCTTGATATCAATAAAATGGCACTTCAAGAGAAAAAAAAAAGAGTTAATGAGTCTTTCAGGAAATTCCTGTAATAAAGTTTAAAGTCATTTTCTTGGGCCACAATCTTCTGGAGTTTTTAGTAAAATTATGCTAAAGAAAACAATGGGACAATAAAGGCATATTAATGTAGACAGCAAGCTGAGGGCAGATAATTCTGGTTCTCTATTGTTTTAACATCTTCACAGAAAAGGGCCATTTGAATTTGCTCTTGCATCTTTGAGCCAGATTATAAATGAGAATTAAAAGGGCAGAGGTAATTATACCTATGTCTTTGTGAAAAAAAAAAAAAAAAGAAATAGATTGAGCTATATGTTTTCAGAGAGAAGTGACAGATTGATATATTAATTAAGGGTGTACTATGAAATGAAACAAGGATAAAACATTAATGAAAAAATTTTATGTCATGTAGTAAGAAATGTAAATTTTTTACTAAATCAAACAAAGACAAAATACAGAACATAGGCTATAAGGTACCTGAAAATACAAAATATAATAATTAAATCATATTCAAGTAGCAGTTGGTAAATATCAAGTTTAAGACAGGAAGATATATGATAATACCTAAGTTACATTGGTTAATGCTGGTTTCATCATACTCACATTTAAAAAAAAAAAAAAAGAATAAAATATATATTCCATAATCAAAAACCATGTTATATATATATGTGTGTGTGTATATATATGTATATCACCATATTCAATTCAATAAATTTTCAATAAAACTTAACTCATTAATTTTATTATATTATTAGTTATGCTTATGTTTTTTGGTGAGCATCAGTCACAATTAAGAGAAAAAAATATGGGATTCCTCCTAAAGAATCAAGATTTTGAAATCAAGCATAATTTGCTTATTGTGCTTCCAGATACAGGAATGAAGTCCTTACCTATAAAAATTTTATGTTTTCTAGAATCTTAAGATAATTATATTCATCTTTGTCTATTTATGTCCCATTGATTACTATCAGGTTTTGGACTTGTAAGATAATTCAGGAAATATTATGATACCAATTGTGGGGATTTTGCTCATTTAGCTGCAAAGCTTTCAATGCTCAGAGTGGGAAATGCATAACAAAATATGCCAACATGAAGAAGATGTAATAAGAACACTGAATATTTCCCAAAGGAGCAAATTTTGAAACTGGAGTGCAGATATCCTTTGCCTTCTTGTTGCTCTTCTTGCCTCTAGAGTCTGGATAATGATTCCTTTTTGGTACATTTGATAGAGAATAACATTTCAAAACCCAGGAGGATTATAGTAGTATTCACATGTAGTTTTTGAAGAATCTTAATGATTCACTAAAGACCTCTTGGTGTCATGTTTTGGTGCTGCCCTCAGCTGACATCAGTTTGTAGGTCATCATATTAAACATCTCTGTGATAGAGACCGAACCTCCAAGTGATAAGGAACTGTTTGGAAAGATAACGTGGGTGTGGACCAAGAAGATGTGTTGATCTTAAGTCACAAGAGATACTAGATTTAAGAATTGTTGAGTATGGGCCAAATTTTTGAGTGAGTCAAGTACTTATAGGCCAAATTGCAGGGCCTTCAAGTTTGAATAGGGAGGGTGGGTCCTGTGGCCTGCTGGGGAATTACATTTTCTCTGTTGCTGGATAAAAAAAAAAAAAAAAATGAGTGCCATTATTGTAGCATGTTGTAGAATCATCTCTTCTTTGCTTATACGTAACAAAGTTCTCTCATAGCACACTAGGACCCAGAAAGAGGTAAGGAATAACACAGACTGTTCAGACACCCACTAGATAGAATTCTGCACAGTATTTGTGGAAGGTTGGAATTTGATGAGCCTTTCATTTTAAGAAAGAGATACTACTGCAGTATGAGAAAATATAAAACAAATTGATCTTAAAAAACAAAACAAACAAACATAACACAAAAACTGGAGACCTCAAGTCTTTTCAAATGTATTTCTAAAACAGGGCAAATCAAATAAGTATCTCACCAGTGCTTTTCTATAGTTTTTTTTCAAGCATTTCCAACATTCTTAAAGAAAATTAAAAGGGTCAAGAACAAGTCAGGAACATTTCCAAAATTAGCAGGTAAATAAAATTATCCTATTACCTGTCAAAGTTTATTATGAAGCTCAGCGTAATTAGTTCTAGGAATTAAAAATTTTGTAATATTTGAATCAATAATGGAAAGGATGAATAGGCCAGAAACAGACTCATGATGACAAAGACAATTATACATATTTGAGAGGAATGTAGTCTATTCAATAAACAGATCTCTAGTGTTGGAAAGAACTTCTTACGCTGGATGAAAATACTTTTCATTCCTGATATTATATTAAAAAATTCAATGTCAACTTTTCATGACTCTCCATGGATTTAAACACATGGAATTTAAGAGCTTCAGTCCCACATTGTCATGAGTATACAACCTTATCACTAAGTTGAGAACCTGGACATTTTCTGTGGGAAACAATGATAAATGCCGAGTTTCTAAAATTGTTTAGTTGCTATGAAAATTCGTATCGGTATTCTTCTTTATTTTTCTTCTGAATTTAAATAATTAACCAGCATTTGAAGAAATCATATCTAAAACTCATTCTCTCTTTAGTTGGGTCAATAAAGTAGAGCTCCAGAGTGAGTAAATATTTGGTCACTGCAAGAAGGTATGAATCAAAATTCCCAGGTTTGTTTTTTCAATGCTTTAAGCAAACTAATTTCATTTGGATGTTACCTAGAAACCCATTCTAATGCTCAGCCTTTCTCCCTGGCCATGAGTAAAAAGTGGTGAGTAAAGACAAGATTACATACATAATCTTTATATAATCATTTAGAACAGAGCTGGTTTCAAACTCCGGAGCCTTTATAAGAGTAATTAACTCTTATGTTTCAATCCTGGTCTCAGTATTTGTAGGCTTGCAAAACCAAGAAAGTCCCTTATTCACTCAGTTTAAGTGTCTGCCTCTGTAGAATACTAATTATAATACCAATTGTACAGTGAGGGTTAAATGAGATGATATGTGTGAACATTGTGGTCATCAGTGAAATGCTTTCCAAATATGCGAGATGTGATGTTTATGGTACACACAGGGGAGACCTTTAATAGATGTAGCAATAGATCGAGTGATAACAGAGAACCAACTGTAGATGGGATTACTATCAGAGGGAATACCACTGCACTCAGTAGAAAGACACATGTTATCAAATGTCCTCCTCTTTAGGCATTTCTGTAAGATAAGCAATTTGGGTTGCTGGGCAGAAAAAGCACCCTTATCATTTATGATTATATTTTGCCTGCACACCAAGTGAAGTTTTTAATTTTTTTTCAGTAAGTCTAAGGGATTATCTATAAACTTAATGCCTATTTTGAAATGTATAATATTAAATAAATCTGTCACTAAAAACAGAAATTAAATTAATCAGTTCTCTCACTATTGGCAACCAGACATGGTAAGCTATATTTATTTGGCAGGTATGGAATCAAAACAAGAAGGGTCAGAATTTAAAATTTAATGACATCAGGTAAAATCAGCCTAGTGATCCATCTCCACCTTAGAGCTGATTTCTCGGAGGATCATGAATACTCTCAGATTACTGGCTAAGGCTGTCTTCATCTGGACATTGCTAAAACGGTTATTGCTCCTGTTTGACCGTATGTCTCTCGCTTTCATGGCTGTCAAGGATGATCAAACTGCTTGTAACCAATACATTCTCTCTTTAATAATGCTGGTATAAAGAGACCTGTTTTACACTTGGAAATATCTACTCTATTGTGTATCGCTTTTCATCTTAAACTCTGAAGTTTAGTAAGAAGTGTGATTAAATTTGCATATACATCTATGAGCCTCCTAAAAGAGAAAGTATTGGTTTTCTCAGGCTTCTACTTCTGATGCTCCATTTTTCATAGAGTTTATGCAGTGATAAAATGAAGTCCAAGTCAGTACCTAGATGGTTATTGGAAGGCTTGGTTCCATGACCAGCATGAAATAGAGAGAGAGACCATCTCCTGATCTAACATTTAGAATTTCTAAGAGCCACAAATGATTATGAAGTTGATGCACTTCACGTAGATGCCCAGCTAGGGATGGGGTAAGTAGAAACTAAAAATCTGAGTCACTTTAATCACCTAACTTAAACACTGCTAAGAAGTTGCATCCTGCCAGAGGGGTGCCTGTGTCTAATTCGAACCAAAGTGCCAAATAGCATGGTAAAGACTCTGATCTTGAATCTGTTTGGGGATTAAAGAGAATGTGGGATAATTTAAAATTAGGAACTCTAGGGTTTGCAAGGCTGTGGAGAAATCACAGTTGTGTGTAACAAGGGAGTAGACAAGATTTCCGTCTCTCGCCCACCCTAAATCTGATACAACAGGACATGCACTGAGACAAGCAGTAGGATTAGCAGAGGCTTCATCACAACAGTTGACATGTGTCACACTCTGTTTTCAATAAGCAACCCTGTGGCTGACACAGGATATTCTACTGTTCTCTCTTTGAGAATTCTTAAAGACACTGAGATGCCTTGATATTGTTAGACAAAATGTTTCTTCAAATCTCTCTCTTACTGCCTGTACTTTCTGGTAATTAGAACAATGTCTCTGGAAGCAGCCATATATTGGTGACAAATTTACCTGGTAGCAATTGAAGTACTTTCTGGTCTGAAGTTTATGAATCTGAATTCCAACTCCCGGAGAGAGAAAGTTACCAGGATTGTGTTTTGTGGTTAAACACCATGGGTAATATTTTTATGCCAAGGAGAGTTAGTCCAGGTGGAGGTAAAATCATTAATGTAGTAGGGAGTTCAGAATATTATGTATATTAAATTAACTGTTTTAAAAACAGGTTTTCTGGGCTTCCCTGGTGGCGCGGTGGTTGAGAGTCTGCCTGCCGATGCAGGGGACACGGGTATGTGCCCCGGTCCGGGAAGATCCCACATGCCGCGGAGCGGCTGGGCCCGTGAGCCATGGCCGCTGAGCCTGCACGTCCGGAGCCTGTGCTCCGCAACGGGAGAGGCCACAACAGTGAGAGGCCCGCATACCACAAAAAAAAAAAAGCAAAACAAAATACAAGTTTCCTTGTTTTTCTCTTAGATTGATGAAATATATCACATGTTATGCTAAGACAGGTAATCAAGCTATCTAGGAGTCTTGCAGAACAAAGAATTATCCTTACTAATTTTATTTTTATGAAATCATTTTTAGTATGTAATTCTGAGAAAAAAATATTTCCTATTTTGGGGGAAAATTTCAGGGTACAACTCAAATGTTCTCAACTTCCTTTTTCTGGGCCAACTGTCCAGTCTTAAAAAGACATCTACCACTAAGATTTTGACATTCGCATTGCACTGCCTATTCAAATGCCAAAAGAATATATCCTACTGTTTGCATTTTGATGCTGTGGAATGCCATTTGAAACAGTTCAAGAGGACAGGTAAAATCAAGTATGGTTTTCCTAATTGCAATTAGCAACTACAAGATAGTGTCTCATTTTAAACTGAAGTCATACTTGTCTATTTCCTTAGAAAAGTACATGAAGACTGAGAATTGAATTCTACCAAATCATATGTCTCCACCTTTTTTTATTATGGTAAAATATGCATAACATAAATTTATCTCCTTAATCATTTTAAGTGCACAGTTCAGTGGTATTAAATACATTCATGATGTCATGCTACTATCACCACCATATATCTCCAGAACGCTTTTCACCTTGTAAAACTGAAACTCTATATCCATTAAACAGTAATTCCCCATTCCTCCCCTCCAGCTAACCCCTAGCAACCACAATTCCCTTTACTTTCTCTATTATTTTGACTATTCTAATATCTCATATAAGTGGAATCAGAGTATTTGTCTTTTTCTGCATGACTTATTTCACTTAGCATAATACCCTCAAGGTTTATCCATGTTACAGCTTATGTCATAATTTTCTTATTTTTAAGACTGAATAATATGCCATTTTATGTATATACCACATTTTGTTTATTCACTCATCATCCATCAATGGACACTTGTGTTGCTTCCATGTTTTAGCTATTGTGAATAATGCTGCTATGAACGTGGGTATACAAGTATTTCTTTGAAAACTTGCTTTCAATTATTTTGGGTATATACCCAGAAGTGGAATTGCTAAATCATATGGTAATTCTATTTGTGATTTTTGGAGGAACTGTCATACTGTTTTCCACAATGGCTCTACCATTTTACATACTCTGTTTTCAATGAGCAACATGTGGTTGACACTGGATATTCTACAGTTCTCTCTTTAAGAGTCTTAAAGACACTAACCAACAGTGCACAGGATTCTAATTTGTCCACATCCTAGCCAACACTTGTTATTTTCTGCTTTTTTTTTCATAGTAGCCATCCTAATGACTGTCAGGTGGTATCTCATTGTAGTTTTGATATTTATTTCACTAAATATTAGTGACCTTGAGCCTCTTTTCATGAGTGTATTGGCAATTTGTATATCTTCTTTGGAGAACTAGTTATTCCAGGTCTTTGCCTATTTTTGTATCCAGTTGTTTGCTTTATTGTTGTTAAGGTTTAGAAGTTGTCATATACTCTATGTATTAATCCTTATTAGAGGTATAATTTTCAAATATTTTATCTCACTCTGTGTGTTGTCTTCTTAGTCCATTGATAGTATCTTTTGATGCACACAACTTTAAAATTTTTATGAAGTCTAATTTCTTTTTTTTTTTTTTTCTTTTGCTGCCTGTGCCTTTGGTACCATTTTCAAGAAACCATTTCCAAATCCAATGTTGTGAAAAATTTTGCTCTTTTCTTCTATGTGTTTTATAGTTTTAGCTCCTACATTTAGGTATTTGATCCATTTTGAGTTAATTCTTGTATATGGTGTTAGGTAATGGTACAGCATCTTTCATTAGCAGTGGAGCTTCTATTTTCCCCAATCCTTTTGTTAAAAAGATGGCCTTACCCCATTGAATTGCACACTCTTCAAAATCATTTGGCCATATATTTGAGTGTTTATTTCTGGGTTCTCTACTCTGTTCCATTTGTCTCTGTGTCTTTCTTTATGCCAGTACCACACAGTTTTGATTAATGTAGCTCTGTAGGAGTTTTGAAATCAGGAATTAAGAGTCCTCCAACTTCAACTTCTTTTTCAAGATCATTTTGGCTATTTGAGGTTGTCCCTTGAGATTCCATATGAATTTTAGGATTTTTTTCTATTTTTTCAAAAACAAATATGTAGTTGGATTTTTAATAGGTATTTAACTGAATCTGCAGAACACATTGGGAAATACTGACATCATAACAATACTGCCTTCCAATTCATGAACATGGCATGTTTTATGACTTATTTATACTTTCTTTAATTTCTTTCAGCAATAATTTGCAGTTTTCATCCTACAGATAATTTACCTCCTTAATTCATAAGTATTTTGTTCTTTGGATGCTATTGTAAATTGAACCATTTTCTTAATTTCCTTTTCAGATTGTTTATTTTTAGTGTATAGAAATGCAACTAATTTTTGTGTGTTAAATTTTTATCCTGCTACATTACTGAATGTTTTACCAGTTAACAACTTGTGTGTGTATGTGTGTGTGTGCTATCTTTAGGATTTTCTATATATAAGATCATGTCAACAGTGAACAATTTTATTCTTACTTTCCAATTTGAAAGTCTTTCTTTTCCTTTTCTTGTCTATTGTTGTGGCTAGAAATTCCAATAATATATTGAATAAAAACGGAAAAATCAGACATCTTTGCCTTGTTCCTGATCTCAGAAGAAAAGATTTCAGTCTTTCACCATTGAGTATAATGTTTACTGTGGGTGTTTCATATATGACTTTTATTATGTTGAAGCAGTTTCCTTCTGCTCTTAGTTTGTTGAGTAATTTTATAATAAAAGGGTGGTACATTTTGTCAACTGCTTTTTTGCATTGAGATGAGCATTTTTTTTGGCCATCACTCTGTTAATGTGGTGTATTACACTGAATAATTTTCATATGTTGAACCATCCTTGCATTCCAGGAATAAATCCCACATGGTGCTGTTGCATAATCCTTTCACTATGCTGTTGAATTTGGTTTGTTAGTATTTTGTTAAGGCATTTGCATCAGGGTTTAAAAGGGACATTGATCTGTAGTTTTTGTTTCTTATAGTTGCTTTGGCTGATTTTAGAATCATATTAATTCTGTACTCAAAGAATGGGATAGGAAGTTTTCCCTTCTTTTCAATTTTTAGAAAAGTTTCAGCAGCATTGCTGTTAATTATTCTTTAAAGGTTTGGAAGAATTCAAAGACATCAGGTCCAGGGCTGTCCTTCATTAGGAGATTGTTAATTGCTGATTCAGTCTCTTCACCAGTTATAGGTCTATTTAGATTTAGATTTTCTATTTCTTCATGATTTGATCTTAGGTTATATATTTTTAGGAATTTTTCATCTAGGTTATCCAATTTGTTGACCTACCAATGTCACAGTAGTCTCTTATTTTTTTTTTTAATTTTTGTAGAATTGGTAGTATATCTCCGTTTTCATTTCTGATTTTAGTAATTTGAATATTCTCTTTTTCTTAGTTCTTTTAGCTATCTTTAAGTTGTAATGTTAGATTATTGATTTGAGTTCTTTCTTGTTTTTTAAGCATTTATTAATTTCCCCCTTAATCCTGCTTTCTCTGCCCCATAAGTTTTCATATGTTGTGTTTCCAATTTCATTCCTCTAAGTATTCCTATTTCCCTCTGGTCTTTTCTTTATAGAGCCATTGGTGGTTTGAGTGTGTTGTTTAATTTCCGCAAGTTTGTAATTTTTCCAGTTTACCTTATGTGGTTGGAAAAGATACTTTTTGTGATATCTGTGTTTTTAAATCTATTGGGACTTAGTTTGTGGCCTAATATATGGTTTATCCTGGAACGACCCATATGCACTTTAGAAGAATGTTTATTTTGTTGTTGGGCAAAGCATTCTGTAAACATTTGTTAGATATAATTGGTTTATTGTGTTTTCAAGTCCTATATTTTCTTTCTTATCGACTGTCTGGTTGGTCAATCAATTATTGAGAATAAGGTCTGAAAGTCTCCAACCATTACGGTAGAACTCTCTATTTCTCTCTTCAGTTCTATAAATTTCTGCTTCATATGTTTTAATGGTATATTATTAAATGGCGTGTAAATGTTTATAATTGCTCCATCTTCTTGCTGTACTGAACTTTTCATTAATATAAAATGTACTTTATCTCTTGTAAACTTTTTTGATTTAAAGTCTTTCTGTCTGATATTAGTACTAACACCCCTGTTCTCTGTTTTTTTTTTATTTATATGAAATATCTTTATTCATTCCTTTTTCTTTCCAACTATTTGTGTATTGTGATCTAAAGTGAGTCCCTTGTAGACAGCACAGAGTTGGGTCATGTGTTTCTTAATTCATCCTGCTAATCTGTGCCTTTGATTGGAGAATTTAGTCCATTTACATATGAAGTAATTACTGACAAAGAACTTACTTACTGTTGTCATTTTGCTATTTGTTTTCCATGTCTTACAGATATTTTGTTTTCATTTGCTACATTACTGTCTTTTTTTGTGATCAGTTGACTGGAGTGAAACATAAATTCTTTTTTTCTTATTTTAATTTATTTAGAACTCAGATGTGATAAATGGATACAAATTACATCTCTGAGATCCAGATTTACAAAAATGGTTTTAGTTCATATTTATAACAATTTAATAACAAATAATTTTATACCACTATTGTTGTCATACTATGAATTTCTTTTACTTGGTTAAGTGCATTTGATATATTGAACTCAGAGTCTTAAATTATAATGTGTCCCAAGGAAAACAATCATTCACAAAGAATGTCATTAGAAAGGATGTACAAATTTTGTCAGCTTTAAGGAAGACAAATAAAAATGCAACTTAACTGATCTGGTTATTAAAACAAATCTCAAAATTTTTAATGGAAAGGAATTATATTTCTGCCAATGCAGGAGATTTCTTACTTAGTTTATTTCATAGGTACATAACTTATGGTCAGTTTAAAAAAACTAAACTAAGGGAAAAGTATTTTATGATTATTTTTAAATGGGTCCTTTCTACTTCATAAGCAGAACGTATTGAAGTGGTAGTATCTATCTTCTGGCCACAAGAGCAATCAGGTTCTTTCTCCTTACATCTTGGTATCACCTACTATTATCACTGACTACTCTATATTTAATATTATACTTTTGACCAGCTGTTAATTATTTAACTGTATCTTTATATCTAAAATTTTGAAATAAGTATATAATTAATCCTATTATCCAGCCAGGTAAAATGTCAAGAAAATTATTTTATGAAGGAATGAAGAAGTATTACATTTGAAAAATAATGGAAAACATTTCCCTTGATGAGAAAAAGTAAAAACTTGTAATGCATTTAAGAATTAATTTGAGGGAACTTCTCTGAGATGAGAAAAAAGAAGCATTGAGAGAATTTTCTCACTTGTCCATGCATCCAGCCTGCAAATGACAGTGTTCAGATTTAACTCATGTAGGCTGACTTCAGAATTTGCACTCTGAAATGTTATGCCATATGTTACTAGTAATAGCAGTAACCATATTATATCAATCGATTTATGTACCAGATATTTTATAAATCTTCATCCATATATGATAATTAATATTATGCAATGACTATGTGATGTAGACATTGATATTAACATTTTACCAGTTAAATTTTCTACATCAGAAATCATGTGCTATGTGAATTTCATGTATTGATGTGACCGTGTTTCATCACACAGTTGTACTCAAGAGTTGTTCTGGGCATAATAATTTGTAAATCAGAGAGACATATGGAAACAAAGTTTAAAGAATTTTTTGTCTACTAAAAATTACTAGGCAGAGTGGAAGAATTGAACCTTGTTTTAGTTTGTCCATGTTGGATGTATTTGCATTGTATTATATATTTATTCATTGAATGACCTCTATGATTACTCACCTGAGAAAGCTGAGCTAAAAGTAGTGTTAGAAATGATTCTTGCCTTTGAAAGGTGCACACTTAAATTGTGGAGATTAGCTATGTAGACATTTAAAGAACTGATAATTTTATGCCTTGTTTTAGCCTTCAAAATTGCTAACATATGCATCGATATAATCATTTTTCAAGGATTCTTTGTATTTCAAAGTGTAAAAATGAGGAGAGGGAAATGAAGAAAATAAAAGACAAAAGCATTTCAGTACTGTTGTTAAGCCCTTCTACTTCACACCAAGCCATTTTAGTGAATCTTTTCACCATTCCATCACCAGCCAAGAGCTGTTGCAGCTAAAACTTCAGATGGTTCCAGCATAGACCACACAATGTCCTGGTTTCCAGCTGTCTATACAAACCTCAAAGCTGAACTTATGAGACACATTAAGTTTATGAGCTTATGCCAGTAAGCTGCTATTCCTTCTTATTTTTCCTATTAAAAAAAAAAGAAGTTTTCAAAAAGAATAGAAGAGTTTCTTGTGTCCATTGGCAGTTTATAATGTTTTGGAATCAGAAAAATCAAAGTAAAGCTGGAAATGCTAACTTCTTTTCTTCCTCCTCATACTGAGCCCTAGTGCCCTTTCCTCTCCAGCACTCTTCTTAGACATAAGAATTTTGCTTAGTCTTGGTAAGACTAAGCAGGCTGTACCTCTCATTAAGTATTAGGATTGAGTAATTCCTTGAAGCTTCTGCATATCAAGATGATGAAAGAGAATCAGACTAATCCAAACAGAACAATCAGGCACTGGCTAACTTGGTTGGAGAGAAATTTAGGAGAAATATTACACTGCAATCTAATCTAAAACTCCCCTACCTATCATAAGCTTAAAGCAGAAAGTGAAATCCTACCCAAAGAAACATAATTTTGAATCAAAACTTCCAGAAACTCCCTAACGATATTCAACAGTAAGAACTGTGCGAAAATCGTCATTACACATTGGAATCTGGATAAAAACAAGTTTGTTGCTAGGGAATAAGATATAGGAGCTGCCCAGAGTTTTCCATTTCAAAATATCTGCAAAATACAGTTGTAAGTCTACAACTTGTGGGCCAGGGAAGTGGAACCTAGAAAACAAAACAAACCAAAAATTGTGCTGGGAACTGCTTCACACCTTTCAGTGTTTTATGTCCTTTCTGCCAATTCATAAACCTGGAGGAGAAGGGCAGAGCTGTGTGACTGCAGCGGAGGAAACAAAAATTTACCAATAATTTACCTCAGTCTGCATTTTTTTAATGTTTGAATTGGCCCAATTTCTCCACTACAAGTATCCGTGTGTATAATAATTAATGCTAGAATTATGGAGTTGAGAGGTAGCTTTATAGTTCAGTCTCTTATACACTGCAGGTATTATCTCTTTAGAACTGTACCTCTAGACAACCTTAGGATGGATGTGTTTACTAATTTGTGAGTTAAAGCTGGATCCTTATGCTGACCTCAAAATTCCTTATCTGTAATGTCTACCCATTTGTCCAAATGGAAATATAAAATTCCTCACTTCAATCTAACAGCTATTGAAATAGCTAAAAGAACCTGCATTCTTCTATATTTCAACTATGATAAAACACTTTTTAAAACTTCAGAGTCTGTTTTTAGAGCAATTTTAGTTCACAGTAAAATTGAGAGGAAAGTACATAGGTTTCCCATGTACTCCCATGCCAGCACACATGCATAAGTTTGCACAATATCAGTATCCCCCCCAATGGAGTGGTACACTGTTACAACTGATGAACCTAAGTTAACACATCATAACCACCCAAAGTTCATAATTTACCTTAGAGGTCATTTTTGGTGTGGTACATTCTATGACCTATTCTAGACAAATAAGTGCCATTTATTCATCATTATAGTATTATACAAAGTATTTCACTGCCCTAAAAGTACTCTGCTCCACCTGTTCATCCCTTCCCCACCACACCTACCCATGGTAAACACTTATTTAGTGCCTTCATACAGTTTTGTCTTTTCTCAGAGTGTCATATAGTTGGAATAATATAGTGCGTAGCCTTTTCAGATTGGCTTCTTTTGCCTAGTAATATGCATTTAAGTTTTGTCCATGGCTTGACAGCTCATTTTGTATTAGTGCTGAAAAATCATCCATTGTTTGGATATACCACAGTTTATTTATCCATTCTGAAAATCTCTGCCTTTTAATTGGTGCATTTATATCATTCACTTTCAAAGTAACTATTGATGTAGTTGTACAAATACCTACCATATTTCTTATTATTTTCTTGTCGTGTCTTTGTTCTCTGTCTCTTTTTGTCTTCTTCATTTTTTCTGTCTTTTGATATTTGAATTGATTTGTGTGATTCCATTTTCTCTCCTTTCCTAACATAGCACGTTTTATTTTTTACTTTTTTATTTGTTGCTCTAGAGTTCACAATACATAATTACAACTCATCAAAATATGCTTTCAAATAACCCCACACTGATTCAGGAGTATTTATTAAGGTATAGTAACAAACTAATACTAATTCCTCCCTCTCATCTCTTACAGCATTGCTGTCATTCAATTCACTTATATACAGGCACACGTAGTACACACATAAATTTAGATAAAACAGTGTTGCTATCATTATTTTGAAAATCTCTAATCTGTATGATCAATGAAAATAAGAAAATAAATGTTTTTATTTTACCTTCACTTATTCCTTCGATGCTCATTCTTTCCTTATGTAGATCCAAGTTTCTGACCTATATAGCATTTTCTTTCTTTCTAAATTATTTCTTTTTAACATCTCCTGCAAGGCACATCTACTAGCAACATATTCCCTCAATGTTTGTTTGGCTGAGGATCTTTTTATTTATTTTTCACCTTTAGAGGAATATTTCACAGGCCACAGAATTTTAGGTTGGTTGGGTTTTTATCTCAACACTTTATTTCACTTCAGTCTCTTCTGGCTTGCATGGTTTCTGAGGAGGAATCAGATGTAATTCTTATCTTTGCTATTCTATATGTAAGGTGTTTTTTTCAACTGGCTTGTTCCAGGATTTTTTTTTTTTTTTTTTATCTTTGATTTTCTGTAGTTTAAAAATCATCATCCTAGGTAACAGCTTTTTGGCATTGATGTTGCTTGGTGTTCTCTGAGATTCCAGGATCTATGGTTTGGTGTCTGACATTAATTTGGGGAAATTCTAAGTCATTATCGTTTCATATATTTTTTTCTATTCCTTTCTCTCTTTTTTCTTTTGGCATTCCATTTTTGCATATCTTATTCCTTTTTTTTTCTTTTTTTCTGCTTTATAACAAAGTGAATCAGTCATACATAAACATATGTTCCCATATGTCTTCCCTCTTGAGTCTCCCTCCCTCCCACCCTCCCTATCCCACCCCTCCAGGCTGTCACAAAGCACCGAGCCAATATCCCTGTGCCATGCGGCTGCTTCCCACTAGCTATCTACCTTACTACGTTTGTTAGGGTGTATATGCCCATGACTCTCTCTCGCCCTGTCACAGCTCACCCTTCCCCCTCCCCATAACCTCAAGTCCGTTCTATCTTATTCCTTTTGTAGTTGTCCCACACTTGTTGGTTATTACGATTTCCAGTCTTTGTTCTCTTTGCTTACTGGTTTTTGATGATTCTATTGATATACTCTCTAAGTCAGAATTTCTTCCTTCAGCCATGTCTAATCTACTAATAAGCCCATAAAAGGCATCCTTCATTTTTTGAGTATATTTTTATTTCTAGCATTTCTTTTTGGTTCTTTCTTATGATTTCATTTTCTCTGCTTACAGTGCCCATCTATCTTGTATTCTGTTTATCCATTAGCATATTAATCATGGTTGTTTTAAATTTCTGATCTGATAATATCAACTTCCCTGCCATCCTTGTTCTGATACTTGCTCTGTCACTTCAGATTGTGATTTTGCCTTTTGATATGCCTTGTGATTTCTTTTTTACTTGTGATGTTTTCTTAATAGCGAGACATAATGTACTATGTAAAAGGAACCGTTGTAAATAGGCATGTAGCAGTGTGCAGGTGAAGCGTGGAGGCACGGGAAGCATTCTATAGTTCTATGATTAGGTCTCAGGCTTTTAGTGTACCTATGCATGTGAATTGTGAACGAACGAGTGTTTCTCAGTATTTCTTCTTCCTCTTTGGGCAGGAGAGTATGGTTAGGGTTGGCTGGAGTTGAGTATTTTCTTTCTCCCATTTAGGAGATTAGAGCTTACTGGTGTTGGTTATTTCCTCTTTCACAGATCATTTAGGCCATAATAATACCCCAGAAAGTTAGACTGTGGTTAACTAGTTTCTCCTGAGTTTCTCTTGAGGGCAGGCCTTTATTATAATCATAATCATAATACTGTGGCACATTTCAAAATGGTTTTGTTTCCCTCCTCCCTTCCATAAGCATGAGGGAATTTTTCGCCAATACTATCTTCTTCCTGATGATTGGGTCTCCTTGGAATATTTAACTCTCAGAGTTTTCCACACTGAACTTCCAGTAATTCCTCAATTACAGTTCAGGTTTTCCTACCCTGACACTGGTTTCCATGGAGGTTTCCACCCCGTAACCTCATCTTTAGTAAGCTATGATCACCTGTTTCTGCCTCTCTGTCTTTTGAACCTTGGAGATAGTGGTTTGCCCTGTATCTTTACCTCTCTTACACATTCTAGAAGAATTGTTGATTTTTAAGTTGGCTGAGCTTTTTACTTGTTGATGGATGGTGTGGTGATGATCAAGCTCCTTACATGTGGAAACAGAAACCAATAAAGCAAATTTATTTTCATTAATTATTATTCAAAAATATTTTCAAAGCTTTCATATTATTGGAAATATTCCTAAATATGTACTCAAATTTTCTAGCAGGACTTTAATAATGAAAATTTCTCTATAAGAAGTTTGTGTATCTTGGTGTCCTTTATAGCTTCATTCAATGTGTCCTCAATATAGTTTACATTCATTAAGTCTTGATGGATAAAGTCTGACCCCTCAACTCTAACATACAGGTAACCAATGAGTTCCTACATTTCAAAAATCATTCTAGTTTTCTAACCTGTCAATTTATTCCCATACTTTAAACACTCTCATACTTATTTTTTACCTGCATTATTGCAATAATTTTCTCATTATTCTTCCTGTTTCACTCTTATTTCATGTTAACCATACTTTACACTGAAGTAAGGATGATCTTACAAATATTAAAATCTAATTATTTCATCCCCCTTATGGAAACTTCATGGCTTCTTATTGTCTTAAAAAATAGAAATGTCCAAGCTGTTTAACCAAGGATATACGGCTCTGGCCAACATTGTTTTCTCAGTTCTTTCCCTTGCCACCTCTTTTCTCACATGCTTTTAGCCAACATTATGCAAACACTTTCACTACACTCTGGTACCGGCAGCCTTGTGACCACAATCCTTTCCCTGCTATGCATTATCTCTTCCTTTTGCTTTCCTTGGTAGTTTGCCCATATTAGCTAATAAATGCCCCCCACTCTAGAAGTTCAGGACAGAGTAGAGGACCTGGAATTTAGTTCTTGTTATACCATTTACTAGGTGTCGGACCCTGGATATGTCACTTATTCCCACTGGATTATTCTTTCCACTCTAAAATTAAATAAATTAAGTAGGTATTTATGTTCAATTTATGGGGTTGATGTGAGGATAAAATGAGATGCAGAAAAAAGTTATCTGAACTTTAATGTGCCATACAGTTAAGAAACATAACTAAGGTGAACATTGCTATGTAGAATCTTCTGGTGGCTTCTCTTCTAATTTCTGCTTTCTTTATTGCTCTATTTGGAAGTTTAAATAAAGCAGGATAAAGAGAAGTAATTTGCTAATCCTTCAATGATGAGACCAGTGCATAGATTTATTACATCAAATGTAATGTTTACATTTTTAAATAACTTGCCAGTGGCTACTTTTTACAAAAAAAAAAAAAAAAAAAATTCTAGAGATGCTATATTGGGAATTGGAA
This sequence comes from Globicephala melas, assembly GCF_963455315.2. Classification (NCBI taxonomy): domain Eukaryota; kingdom Metazoa; phylum Chordata; class Mammalia; order Artiodactyla; family Delphinidae; genus Globicephala; species Globicephala melas. The sequence continues at coordinate 17,884,852 of NC_083325.1, forward strand.
CAAGATCTGAGCATTCTTCTGGGCCTGTGGTGATTTTCAATAAGGTTTCTTCCTATAAGGAATAAATTGTGTGCAAGCTAAGTGAGTTATGGAAAGAAATGCTTTTTATCTGTCCTTAAAATCATGACACAAATACTGAATATAAAAGAAACCTGCTTTATTTTCTCTTAATTTTCCTTGATATGAGAACCCCTTGACATATGCTTTTAAGCTGGTATTAATAGAAAAGAAGTCATTTTTAAAACAATCTTTAGAACACCAAGAGTGAAGCCAATGTAAACTTCAGGTGACAATGATGCCTCAATTCAGGTTCATCAATTGTGACAAGTGTGCCACTTTGGAGGGATGTTGTTAATGGGAGGCTCTGCATGAATAGGGCCAGGAGATATATGTGAAACCTCTATGTCTTCCACTCAACTTTGCTATAAACCTAAAACTACTCTAAAATATAGTCTATTAAAAATATTTTCCAGAACAGTAAAAAAAAAAAAAGCAATCCTAAAATGCCCAAGAAATTTATAAAAAGATCTTTTCTCAAAGGGATAAACAGTATGGCTCTACACTTTTTGATCAAATCTCAAAGTCAGAGCTAAGGTACTTATTTGCAACTTATAAGAGATTTAAGACTCAAGGAAGTGAAATACACAACTGAATTGTAACTGATGACAAAATTCATAGGATTTTTTGGGGGGAGGGTGCTTTAAAATACAAAATCTTTATAATAATTTATAATTTATATATTGATTCATAGCATTCTGTTGAAGTGTCTTCTAAGTAGGCTTCCTATGAGGTAGGTTGTTACTCATTTTTTGTTAAGAATATTTTCTGGAGTCATATATCTAGTATATCACAAATCAAAACATCAAATTATAGTGGATTGACATCAAAAGACAGGCAAATCATAATAGCCAGAAGGTATTAACTTTCAAGTCTGTCGTATTCACTTTTGGATAATAGCTGTATATTTTTTTTAGTGATACATAAAGTTAAATACAATCAAATCCTATCAAGCTGCAAAACACATAAAAAGTAGCTAAAGTATTTTTGGTTTTCATTCTTTTAATTTTCGTATCTATTGTTTCTTCCACTGGAAATCATGTAAAGGAAGTGTTTAAAGTAGACAAAAAAAACACTGCTGATAGGTCATATAAAAGTTGATGTGCACTCTCCTGAATTCAGCTCCCCCTCTGGTCTGCATTTGTTGAAAGCTAAAATCTTCTCTAAGAAATTAAGTCTTTAAAAAACTAACTAAATAAATAGATTTATTTGCTATATGGAAAGTTGACCCTGAAATTGGGGATTGTTGGAAGGGGATGTAAAACAAGGGGAGAAGAAAGAGGAACAGATAGATGGTTCTTGCAATAATCCAGAAGAAAGATGGCAGTGTCACGAACCAGAATGGTAGCCAAGAATAGGATCAGTAATGGGCATATTCTGGAAATATTTGGAAACGAGTGCCAAAGAGGTTTTGTGATGAATTTATTATTGGGGCTAAGAGAGAGATAGAGAGGGAGAAGACGATGAGAGAATGACGGAAGGAAGGAGAAAGGGAGGAAAACAAGCAAGATATAGGAAAGAAAGAAGATAAGAATGGCTACAAATATGTTGGCTTTATCAAGTGGAGGGTGTTGTCAACAACTGAGAGGAATTTCGGTTTCAGGCAGATTCCTATTAAACATCAGTGTGAGGCTATTATAGAGAATGCAGTTTAATAAAAATAAGTTCAAGTGGGGCTTCCAGAATAAATATATAAATTTTGGAATCATTGATTCACAGGTTATATTTAAAACCATGAGAATTTAAGAGATCATCAAGATAGTGGATAAAGTAAAAAAATAAATAAATAAAAAGAAGTTCAAAGAATAAGACCTGGAGTACTTCAAGGGCAAGTTTTTCAGGGAAAAAAAGCATAGTCAGAAATATAAACAGGAGAAAAGACTCCAGTAAAATAGCAGGAAAACCAAGAGAATGCTATGTTCTAGAAGTCAAATAAAAAAGAGATTTTTAAAGGAGACAGACGTTATTAGATGACTACTGCTACTGATGTTGTCAAGTAAGATGAAAGTTAAGAACTGACCATGGCATTTTGTAATATATAGGTGATTGGTGACCTAGACTAAGGCAGTTTGGGGAGAATGGTGGAGAAAATCATGAATTGAATGCATGCAAGGAGACTGACAACAAGGGAAAATCAAGGCAGCAAGTCCAGAAAACTTCCAAGTAGTTTTTCTGTAAACAAAACAGAGAAATGGTATTTGAGTTGGAAGTGTTAATGGATTTAAGGATCTCGTTATTTAAGGAGATCCCAGTGATCCCCACCTCTTGTTGTTCATGCTCTTTATAATACCCTCCCACTGTGTATGGGCAATACCTGTGAATTGCTTCAAACTTATAGTATGTGGCAAAAGTAATGATTGTTACTTCCATGACTACTTTATATTAGAATCCTTCTAGAGTTGCTCTCCTTGCTGCTTTTGCCAGAGCATCCATGAGTCTTATAGACACAAAAAAATAAATCCTGCCAAACACATGATTGAGCTTTGACACAGACCATTCCCCACTTGAGCCCACAGAAAAGAACCCATCCTTCACTAACTTTGTGAATGCAACTGTGCAGAGGGCCCAGATAAGTCATGACCAGACTCCTGACACATAGAATCTGTGAGAAGAAAATAACTATGTTATTTTAAATTTCTATGAAGGAATGAAATGCAAACACATAGAGGAGAGAATGTTTGAAACTTAGATTACTGGGAAATTGCAGTTACTAGAAGGACCAGGTCTAGGCTATGACTATGGGAAACAATGTCTACAGTTGATGGAGATTAATATGAGAAGGCAATTTCAAAGAGGAGGCCAGTTTGTTGATAGGGTTATTGATATATATCAATATATTCAAGTTACTTAAAGTTTAAAATAGAATAGTGTTGGAAAACATGACAGTGAACCAGAACTTAAGACCAGTAAATAGTGAGTTGGTAAATGACTATAATGAAGTGTATTGGATAATATAGCTTGTTATCAAAACATTCAACATTATTGGGATAGGAAGGGAGAAGCAATAAAAAACAAGTGGTACAAAGACTTTGGGATCAGACAAGTACCACGTGAGAGAGCCACAGGGTTACCCAGGTCTCAGGAAAAACCTGAGTATCAATTACATCAAGAATGATAATGCAACATTAGTCAAAGAGTTTAGGGATCTAGAGCATTTCACTGGCATGAATTATAAACTGCAGAGAGCACAGAGAGAGAGTCACAACAGTTGTGGAGGAGTGAGAGATGAGGACAGAAGAGAGAATGTATATAACTGCATGGAGTTTAGGGTGTAGGTATTGAGGTATGATCTGGCAACATGGGAGTTTGATGGAACACTGATAGAAAAAAAACTTAATGAAATCAATCCTCAATAAATTATAATTATCAAAATTCTTATTTCAATTAAGAAGAGTAAGTTTAACATATACAGATTAGGTAGGGAAGGCTTCATGCATCAAGCAAAACTTGATTGGAGCATAATAAATGATTGAAATTTGGATATGTATAAAATCTAGTTTATTTTATTCAAAATGTAATTATTAATTTATTTTGGATATAAGAAGAAACAAGACAGACAAAATCCTGTACTCATAGAAATGTAATATAATACAGGTACCATATATCAAGTTAAAAAAAATAATAGTAGTTAATATGGTAAAAAAGACTATCAAGAAAAATATGCCAGGTAAGAGGACAGAAAAATATCATGGATGATTTGGGAAAGAAGATAGAAAATGATAGAACCTATTACAGAGGGGTTGTAAGGAAAGGGTTCTTTGAGGAGTTAACTTCAGAGGAGCCAATGGAAAATGAGGAGGCAAGTCATAAAAGGCATGTTCTAGGAGAAAAGCATTCCAACCAGATAAAGAATAGTGTCAATGTCCCTGAGATGACAATCTTGCTTCATCTCAGGAACCATAAAAGGACCACTGACGCTGCTGTGAAATGATTTTAAGACGTAATAGGAGACACACTGAAGAAAAAGTCAGAACCATCTCCAAGGAGGGCCTCCTAGGCCAAGGTAAGAATTTTTTTTTTTTTTTTTTTTTTTTTTTTGTGGTACACGGGCCTCTCACTGTTGTGGCCTCTCCCGTTGCGGAGCACAGGCTCTGGATGCACAGGATCCACGGCCATGGCTCACGGGCCCAGCCGCTCCACGGCATGTGGGATCTTCCTGGACCGGGGCATGAACCCGCGTCCCCTGCATCGGCAGGCGGACTCTCAACCTCTGCGCCACCAGGGAAGCCCCAAGGTAAGAAATTTAAATTTCTGTTTTAGGTATGACGAGAAACCACTGAAGAATATTGAACATAAAAATGGCTTGATTGTATACTTTTAAATCAAGTTTAGCTGGTCACTTTGGATGTTATATATAAACAAGTTAGGAAGCAACTGAAGTGTTCTAGGAAGAAATCACAGTGGATTGTAATAAATACAGACATAATGTCTCCTTCATGCAAGAAAAAACAAAGTATGTTTGTAAAACAGTAAACAGGGCAGAACTGAGGGTTCATGTTGAGGGTAAACAGATAAAAGTTTGGAAATGTGAAGTAAACCAGATAAAAGATCTTGGTTTGCACTTAATTTTATTTATTTGGATTTTGATTTTGAAATAAGAAAAGGAAGAGAAAGTTACTGGAAAAGCAGGAAAACCTATGTTACAGTGGCAAAGAAAGTTCAAGAAAAGTTGTGGATTTATTTTGACTGATGACAATAGAATGGAGAGAAAATGATTCATAAAAAATATTTCAAATGATGAATTGGCTAGAATAGGTAGAATGATTCTTATAAATAACATCTTTTTTAAAAAATAATATTCTGTAAGGATGTAATGGGACAATATAGTTCTACATTTAATGAATTTTATAGACATCACTGTTTATATAAATTTCACATGAAGGTATACATTTTATGAATTTTATTGTCCTGCAGGTAAAGAATCAAAGTTCAAGCTTTTAAAATAAAAATATTGGGGAAAAGGTGGACTGCTATGACATACAAAAGATTTGAAAAATGTCACTCCTGTTCTTACAATAAGAAAATAAACTGAACAAAGTGAAAACCAATGACTTTTGTTATACTCATCAGAGGACTGAGGTCATAGGGCAAACCCCTATCCTGCAATCTAAAGAGACAGGAAAATACAGATAATAACCAGTGAGATCATCTTATCTGAAGCAAAAGCTAATGTACATTCACTGATAGGAACACTTTTATAAGGATTCTAACGAATTGATGCAGGATGAGTGTAGATTAATTTAAGATTGAGAAACTCCTTGGGCCCACAGTCTTAGAGGGATTCCATACTACTGTAGGTATTATAACCTGGAACTCTATTAGATTACTGAGGTAAGGAGCCTAGGAAAATGCCCTATTGTTCCAGGCAAAGGAAAGGGAAAAGTAATTGGAAATATGCCCAGAAGGTAACAAGCACCTTCTTTCCATGGGAAGTAACATTACTAGAGCCTTATATATGCAGGGAAAGGCAATTAGTCAATCCCAGCCCTCATTAGTCTTAATGGATCATCTATGGAGCCAAAAATTTAAGGTCCTCTCAAGCACTGAAGACGACTAAAAGACCAAGATTTAATCATAACATTATACAACACTCCCCTCCCCCATACCTTATACCGAAACAGGGCTCCAGTATAGTAACAATGGATTACAACTGAAAGCACTGCAAGGCCCATACTCTATGTAAGAAAGAGTTCTCAAGGGAAAACAATAACAACTGGGGAGAGTAAGAAGGAAAAAAAAAAAAAAGGAAACAAGTTTTTCTTGAGTAAAAAAATACATCTTGCCATATCAGTAAACAAAGGGTATCATAGTCATCAGCGATTGCAGCCACCTCCAATGGTGAGCTGGTAAGCCCTGAGGAAACTCAGGAAGGAAACAAAGAATACCTGCCATCTATTAGCCATCAGACTGCAGCCACTCCTGATGGTGAACCCTGAGGAAACTCAGGATATGAAAACACAGGATACTGGCCCGAGATAGCTGAGGTACATATCAAAAGAATTATTTCAGTAAGTCTAGACTCTTGCATATTCCTATACATAGAAAAGTACTAAATTCCTTAACTGGAGATATCTAGTTTTCTTTTATTAACAGTAATCTTTTGTTCCTACTACCTGCCTTTTGTTGCAAAATTCCTATATATCCTACCTCCTCCCTTGCCTCCTTGGAGCAGTTTTCTGAGCGTTACTTGAGATGCTGCCTCCCGAGCTTGAAGTCCTCGGTATGCCTGCCCAATAAAACATAACTTTCAACTTTTAGATAGTGCATATTTGTTTTTAGTCAACAGACATATATGTTATCTCCAAACTTTAACAAAAGATTATAAGTCATTCTAAAAGGTAAAAAAAATCTCATTCTGAAAAAACAAAGAATCAGAACCAGACTCAGATATGATATATATTTGGAAATCATTAGATAAAAAAATTACAATAACTGTGATTAATATGTTAAAATTTCTAATGGAAAAATGTAGACACAGGTAGGAACAGATGGGTAATGTAAGCAAAGAGGTGGAACTATTAAGAAATGATCAATAGGAAATACTAAAATCAAACCACTCTATGAAATGAAGAATGCCATTTTTAGGCTCATCAGCAAACTGGACACAACCAAGGAAGAAATTAGTGAGTTTGAAGACATGTCAATAGAAATTTCCCAAACTGAAAAGCAAAGAGACAATGAATGGGGTAAAAGGAAAAAAAAATATCCAGACACCAAACTACTGATCCAAGAAACTCAGAGAACACCAAGCAGTATGAATGCTGATAAAATTACACCTAGGCATATAATATTCTAACTATGGAAAACCAAAGACAAAGGGTAAATCTTGAAAAGAAGTCAGAAGAAAAATTACATTGACTATGGAAAGAATAATAAGAATTGTATTGGACTTCTCATCAGAAACCAAACAAGCAAGAGTGTGGAGTGAAATATATATCACTGATAGACAAAAATAAAATCCTCCTAGAATTCTGTATTTAGTAAAATTATCCTTCAAAAAGTAAGGAGAGGGCTTCTCTGGTGGCGCAGTGGTTGGGAGTTCGCCTGCCGATGCAGGGGACACGGGTTCGTGCCCCGGTCCGGGAGGATCCCACATGCCGCCGAACGGCTGGTCCTGTGGGCCGTGGCCGCTGAGCCTGCGCGTCCGGAGCCTGTTGCTCCGCAGCGGGAGAGGCCACACAGTGGGAGGCCCGCGTATCGCAAAAAAAAAAAAAAAAAAAAAAAAAGTAAGGAGAAACAAAGACTTTATCCAAAAAGCAAAATGAAGGGAACTTTTCACCAGTAGACATACCCGATAAGAAATGTTAAAATAATTTCTTCATAGAAAAGAAAAACAATATAAGTTAGAATTTGGACCTACATAAAGAAAGGAAGTACCAAGGAAGGAACAAATGAAGGTAAAATAAATATTTCACTTTTTATATTCTTAATTAATTGACCAGATGTTATCTCAAAGTAATAACAGTAAAAATGTATTTGGCAATTATAGCATAAGGATAAATGAAATGAATGGCAGCAGTGTTACGGGGTTGGAAGGGAGAAACTCAGAATATTCTGCTGTATGATACCAATACTACCCAAGAACTGGAAATAAAGTTATCTGAAAGTGGACTTAGATTAGTTTTAAACGTATATGGCAAACTCTAGTGCAATGACTAAAAATATTCTTTAAAGAAGTATAATAAGAAAAAAAGAGAGAAACTTGAATTGTATAAAATAAAAAATTAAATCAGAGAAAGCAAAGAGGTGAGGATAGGAAAAGGAAACAAAGAACAATTGCAGGACTGGAGGGAGTCACAAAAATGTTGATACAGTTCATTCCTGACTGTGCTTCCCCTCACAAGAACAACTAACAATTATTCAAGAACAAGACACCACTTAGAAAAGCCTAGAACACAAGGGTGAGACTGAAGCCCCACCCTGCAACACAAAGACCAAGACAGATTGCATTAGAAGGTAAGAGAAGTCACTACATTTTCACCACATTGCCCCTCCCTCAGGCCCAATGCAAGGCAATGCAGTGAGGTGGCACATACTACTCTGGTTCCTCTAGTGGGAAAAGAGAACCTAAGGAGGACAACCACCCCTACCCACAAAGTCAGGGTCCTATTGTGGAAACCCCTATTCTTATCTGACATCACAAGGATTGCAGGCAAATCTGCTGGGCTCAACCACTGGGAGTCTGACTATGGCAGAGGAGGGGACAGGGCTTGCAGCAAAGAGCACAAGGATCTTTACAGACCAAGTTTATACTTGTAGTGCCCAAGTAGTAATCCCAACCATAGACTTTGCTCATCTGAAGAAATAAGTTAGGGATACACTCTGACCAGGGAATTTGGCAGGGTACATATCTGCCTGATTACTATTGCTGGCCAAAGAACCTGGTTTGCCCATGTCGAGCCTTTTTAAGTAGAGTCTTAGCTCCATCTACTGCAGAGAATGTCTTCCAGTCCCATTTGATCAGAAGGGCTGGCAACAGTTCCTGCAAGCTGTGCAGCCCAGCAGTGCTCCGGCTGAGAGGCAGGCAGGCAGAGGTGATCATGCCCAGAGCAAAGCCAGTAGTGGAAAAGGAGGGTTCCCTTACTATGCACCAGTAAGAGGATTAATTCATAGCCAAGGCTGAGGTTAGCTGTCAGTCCTCCCAACAGGAGACAGCATTTTTGGAAAATTGAGAGTAACCTAGAGTGTTCCCTCACCTTCCTGCATAGGCAAAGCCCCTCCTGAGACATACCCCCATTCACTAAGGAGAGTGTCTTCTAGACCCCTCTAACCAGAAGAGCTGGGGACAACTCCTAGAAACTGTGCAGCCCAGTGCTGCTCAAGCCTAGAGAAGTGCAGGCAGAGTCAATAGTTTGCAAATCAAAGACAGTGGCCCTGTTTTGCCAGGGAATTTGGGGTGTAGGTCAGCTTGAGTTAACACAACAAAGAAAGAGCTTTATCAGCTTTAGAACTCCTTCTTCCACTGCACAGCAGCAGGGATCTAATTTGTTGTGCTGCTCATTGCTAAATACAATCTTCAGCCTGTCTGAACGGGGAGAGGGGGCGCTAACCAGAGCACATGGGAAGCTGTGTTGCCCATTCAAAAACACTATGTATAGTGGCACTTGAACAGAGATCACAGCCTTGGCATACCCCATCTGCAGAGCAAAACCAGTGGCCTCATCAGACCCTGGAATTTGGTGCACAGTCTGGCCTGATTTATGTCCCTAAACAATGGATTGTATAGGCTCTGATTACTATCCTGCTGTCCTACCAGGGCAGGGAAGCTAATTCATCCACCGCTAAATATAAAGAGTACACAGTCTCAACCAGAGAATCCTGATAACCATAAAGCCCATTCTGCAATTTCACTTGACTAGGAAACCAAGATAGCAGTTCTATCCAACTGATCTGAGCCAGAGGCATGCCCTCCCATCCTCAAAGCCTGAACAGGTGCATCCAAAAATAGACTATAATAGAAGGTTCCATCTGCCCAAGGACATTACTGGTAGATACAAACAGAAGCCCAAACTGAGCTAACTGGTGATGAATAATCTGTGTAAACTTGTGAAGTCTGGAAGAGGAGCCTGATTATTCAACTGTACAAATACCAAATTAAGGAATCAAATATCATAAAAATACAGATAAATATGACACTAAAAAAGGAAACTAATAAAGCTTCAATAACTGACACTAAAGAAATGGAGATTTATGAACTCTCAGAGAAATATTACAGACGAATCCTCTTAAGGAAGTTTAGTAAACTATAAGAAAATATAGACAGCTAAATGGAATGAAGAAAAGAATGCATGAACAAAACAAGAAGTTTGACAAGGAAATAGCAACCATAAAAAACCCCAAACAAACAGAAAGTCTAGAGTTGAGAAATAGAATAAATGAACTGAAGAATTTAATAGAAAGTGTCAAAAGTAGACTCAGTCATGCAGAAGAAAGAATTAGCAACCTGGAAGATAGGACACTAGAAATTACATCGTCAGAGGAACAACAACAACAAAAAGAATCAACAGAGTGAGGAATGCCCATGGGAATTATGGGACACAATGTAAAGAAGCAATATTCATGTTATGGAAATTCCAGAAAGAGATGAGAAAAAGACAGGAAAAGAAAGTATATTTAAAGCAATAAGAGCTTCTAAACCTGGAGAAAGAATGGATATCTAGATCAATGAGGCCCAAAGGACCCCAAATATGTCAAACCATAAGAGGGCTATACCAAGACATATTGTAATTAAATCATCAAAGACAAAGAAAGAATTTTAAGAACAGCAAGTAAAAAGAGAGAAGTTACTTACAAGGGAACCCCCAGAAGACTATGGACATATTTCTCAAAAAAACTTTTCAGACGAGGAGAGAATGGGATCTCATATTTAAAATACTGAAAGAAAACTATCAACCAAGAATTCTATACTCTGTGAAGCTGTCCTTCAGAAATAAAGGAGGGATAATGACTTTATCAAACAAACAAACAAAAGCTGAGAGTTCACTACCATCACACTAGACTTACATGACATATTAAAGGAAGTTTATTAAATGAAAGTAAATTGCTGCTAGTTAACATAATAAAAATGTAAAAAGAAAGTGTTCATCTCACTGGTATGGTAAATATGTAGTCATAGTTAGGTTCTGCAATATGGTAATAGTGGTGCATATTCACTTATAACTCTAGGGTAAAAGTTAAAAAAATAAGAAATCAGGAAAAATAAACATAATATAATAAGCTATTATTAGTTACAGAATATAAAAAAAAATGTACATTACCACAGCAATAACCTAAAGTGTGAGGAAGAAGAAAAGTAAAAGCATAGTTTACAAATTCTATTGAACTTCAGTATTATCAGTTTAAAATACAGTATTATAAATGTAAGATATTTTATGTTAGCCTCATCATAACTACAAGGGAAAATCCTATAGGGACTACACAAAAGAGCACAATAAAGAAGTCAAAGCAGAGAGACTGGTTCAAGATGGCGGAGTAGAAGGACATGCTCTCACTCCCTCTTGCGAGAACACCGTAATCACAACAAATTTCTGAACAATCATCAACAGGAAGACGCTGGAACTCACCGAAAAAGATACCCCACATCCAAAGACAAAGGAGAAGCCAAAATGAGACGGTAGGAGGGGCACAATCACAATAAAATCAAATCTCACAACTGCTGGGTGGGTGGCTCACAAACTGGAGAACATTTATACCACAGAAGTCCACCCACTGGAGTGAAGGTTCTGAGCCCCACGTCAGGCTTCCCAACCTGGCAATGGGAAGAGGAATTCCAAGAGAATCAGACTTTGAAGGCTAGTGGGATTTGATTGCAGGACTTCGACAGGACTGGGGGAAACAGAGACTCCACTGTTGGAGGGCACACACAAAGTACTGTGCACATCGGGACCCAGGAGAAGGAGCAGTGACCCCACAGGAGACTGAACCAGACCTGCCTGCTAGTGTTGGAGGGTCTCCTGCAGAGGTGGGGGGTGGCTCTGTCTCACCATGAGGACAAGGACACTGGCAGCAGAAGTTCTGGAAAGTACTCCTTGGTGTGAGCCCTCCCAGAGTAAGCCATTAGCCCCACCAAAGAGCCTGCGTAGGCTCCAGTGTTGGGTCGCCTCAGGCCAAACAACCAACAGGGAGGGAATCCAGCCCCATCCATCAGCAGTCAAGTGGATTAAAGTTTTACTGAGCTCTGCCAACCAGAGCAACAGCCAGCTCTACCCACCACCAGTTCCCCCCATTAGGAAACTAGCACAAGCTTCGTAGATAGCCTCATCCACCAGAGGGCAGACAGCAGAAACAAGAACTACAATCCTGGAACCTGTGGAACAAAAACCACATTCACACAAAGACAGACAAGGTGAAAAGGCAGAGGGCTATGTACCAGATGAAAGAACAAGATAAAACCCCAGAAAAACAACTAAATGAAATGGAGATAGGCAACCTTCCACAAAAAGAATTCAGAATAATGCTAGTGAAGATGATTAAGGACCTCGGAAAAAGAATGGAGGCAAAGATAGAGAAGATGCAAGAAATGTTTAACAAAGACCTAGAAGAATTAAAGAACAAACAAACAGAAATGAACAATAAAATAACTGAAATGCAAAATACACTAGAAGGAATCAATAGCAGAATAACTGAGGCAGAAGAACGGATAAGTGACCTGGAAGATAGAATGGTGGAATTCACTGCTGAGGAACAGAATAAAGAAAAAAGAATGAAAATAAATGAACACAGCCTAAGAGACCTCTGGGACAACATTAAGCACAACAACATTCACATTATACGGGTCCCAGAAGGAGAAGAGAGAGAGAAAGGACCTGAACAAATATTTGAAGAAATTACAGTCGAAAACTTCCCTAAAATGGGAAAGGAAATAGCCACCCAAGTCCAGGAAGTGCAGTGAGTCCCATACAGGATAAACCCAAGGAGAAGCATGCCAAGACACATAGTAATCAAATTTGCAAACATTAAAGACAAAGAAAAATTACTGAAAGCAGCAAAGGAAAAATGACAAATAAATACAAGGGAACTCCCAAAAGGTTAACAGCTAATTTCTCAGCAGAAACTCTACAAGCCAGAAGGGAGTGGCATGATATACTTAAAGTGATGAAAGGGAAGAACCTACAACCAAGATTACTCTACCTGGCAAGAACCTCATTCAGATTTGACACAAAAATCAAAAGCTTTACAGACAAGCAAAAGCTAAGAGAATTCAGCACCACCAAACCAGCTCTACAACAAATGCTAAAGAAACTTCGCTAAGTGAGAAACACAAGAGAAGAAAAAGACCTGCAAAAACAAACCCAAAACAATTAAGAAAATGGTCATAGGAGCATACATATTGATAATTACTTTAAATGTGAATGGATTAAATGCTGCAAGCAAAAGACACAGGCTTGCTGAATGAATACAAAAACAAAACCCATGTATATGCTGTCTACAAGAGACCCACTTCAGACCTATGGAGACATACAAACTGAAAGTGAGAGGATGGAAAAAGATATTCCATGCAAATGGAAATCAAAAGAAAGCTGGAGTAGCAATACTCATATCAGATAAAATAGACTTTAAAATAAAGAATGTTACAAGACACAAGTAAGGACAATATATAATGATCAAGGGATCAATCCAAGAAAAAGTTATAACAATTATAAATATATATGCACCAACATAGGAGCAACTCAACACATAAGGCAACTGCTAACAGCTATAAAAGAGGAAATCAACAGTAACACATTAATAGTGGGGGATTTGAACACCTCACTTATACCAGTGGACAGATCATCCAAACAGAAAATTAATAAGAAAACACAAGCTTTAAATGACACAATAGACCAGATAGATTAAATTGATATTTATAGGACATTCCATCCAAAAACAGCAGATTACACTTTCTGCTTAAGTACACACAGAACGTTCTCCAGGATAGATCATATCTTGGGTTGCAAATCAAGCCTCAGTAAATTTAAGAAAATTGAAATCATATCAAGCATCTTTTCTGAATACAAAGCTATGAGATTAGAAATGAATTACAGAAAAAAAAAACATAAAAAACATAAACACATGGAGGCTAAACAATAAGTTACTAAATAACCAAGACATCATTAAGAAATCAAAGAAGAAATCAAAAAATAGCTAGAGACAAATGACAATGAAAACATTACGATCCAAAACCTATGGGATTTAGCAAAAGCAGTTCTAAGAGGGAAGTTTATAGCTATATAAGCCTACCTGAAGAAACAAGAAAAATCTCAAGTAAACAATCTAACCTTACACCTAAAGGAACTAGAGAAATAAGAGCAAGGAAAACCCAAAATTAGCAGAAGAAAGGAAATCATAAAGATCAGAGCAGAAATTAATGAAATAGAAACAAAGAATACAATAGCAAAGATCAATAAGAGTAAAAGCTGGTTCTTTGAGAAGATAAACAAAATTGACAAACTTTCAGCTAGACTCATCAAGATAAAGAGGGAGAGGAATCAAATCAATAAAATTAGAAATGAAAAAGGAGAAGTTACAACAGACACCACAGAAATACAAAGCATCCTAAGAGACTACTGCAAGCAACACTATGCCAATAAAATGGACAACCTGTAAGAAATGGACAAATTTTTAGAAAGTTATAATCTTCCAAGACTGAACCAGGAAGAAATAGAAAATATGAACAGACCAATCACAAGTAATGAAATTGAAACTGTGATTAAAAATCTTCCGACAAACAAAGGTCCTGGACCAGATAGCTTCACAGGTGAATTCTATCAAACATTTAGAGAAGAATTAACACCCATCCTTCTCCAACTCTTCCAAAAAATTGCAGAGGAAGGAACACTCCCAAACTCATTTATGAGGACACCATCACCCTGATACCCAAACCAGACAAAGATATTACAAAAAAAAAAAAAATTACAGACCAATATCACTGATGAATATAGATGCAAAATCCTCAACAAAATACCAGCAAACAGAATCCAACAACACATTAAAAGGATCATACACCATGATCAAGTGGGATTTATCCCAAGGATGCAAGGGTTCTTCAATATATGCAGATCAATCAATGTGATACACCATATTAACAAACTGAAGAATAAAAACCATATGATCAGCTCAATAGATACAGAAAAAGCTTTTGACAAAATTCAACACATATTTATGATAAAAACTCTCCAGAAAGTGGGCATAGAGGGACCCTACCTCAACATAATAAAGGCCATACATAAGAAACCCACAGCAAACATCATTCTCAATGGTGAAAATCTGAAAGCATTTCCTTTAAGATCAGGAACAAGACAAGGATGTCCACTCTCACGAATATTATTCAACATAGCTTTGGAGGTTCTAGCCACGGTAATCAGAGAAGAAAAAGAAATAAAAAAAATTGTTAAAGAAGAAGTAAAACTGTCACTGTTTGCAGATGACATGATACTATACATAGAGAATCCTAAAAATGCCACCAGAAAATTACTAGAACTAATCAATGAATTTGGTAAAGTTGCAGGATACAAAATTAATGCACAGAAACCACTTGCATTCCTGGACACTAATGATGAAAAATCTGAAAGAGAAATTAAGGAAACACTACCACTTACCATTGCAAAAAAAAGAATAAAATACATAGGAATAAAACTACCTAGAGAGACATAAGACCTGTATGCAGAAAACAATAAGACACTGATGAAATAAATTAAAGATGATACCAACAGATGGAGAGATATATCAAGTTATTGGGTTGGAAGAATCAATATTGTGAAAAGGACTCTACTACCCAAAGCAATCTACAGATTCAATGAAACCCCTCTCAAATTACCAATGGCATTTTTTACAGAACTAGAATAAAAAAATCTTAAAATTTGTATGGAGACAAAAAAGACCCCAAATAGCCAATGCAGTCTTGAGGGAAAAAAAACGGAGCTCAAGGAATCAGACTCCTTGACTTCAGACTACACTACAAAGCTACAGTCATCAAGACAATATGGTACTAGCACAAAAACAGAAATATAGATCAATGGAACAAGATACAAAGCTCAGAGATAAACCCACACACCTATGGTCAACTCATCTATGACAAAGGAGGCAAGGATATACAATGGAGAAAAGACAGTCTCTTCAATAAGTGGTGCTGGGAAAACTGGACAGCTGCATGTAAAAAAATGAAATTAGAACACTCCCTAACACCATACATAAAAATAAACTCAAAATGGATTAGAGACCTAAATGTAAGACTGGACACTATAAAACTCTTAGAGGAAAACATAGGAAGAACACTCTTTGACATAAATCACAGCAAGATCTTTTTTGATCCACCTCCTAGAGTAATGGAAATTAAAAAAAAAAATAAACAAATGGGACCTAATGAAACTTCAAAGCTTTTGCACAGCAAAGGAAACCAGAAACAAAACCAAAAGACAACCCTCAGAATGGGAGAAAATATTTGAAATGCCTCAACAGACAAAGGATTGATCTCCAAAATATATAAACAGCTCATGCAGCTCAATATTAAAAAAAGCAAACAACCCAATCCAAAAATGGGCAGAAGACCTAAATGGACACTTTACCAAAGAAGACCTACAGATCGCCAAGAAGCACATGAAAAGCTGCTCAACATCACTAATTATTAGAGAAATGCAAATCAAAACTACAGTGAGGTATCACCTCACACCAGTTAGAATAGGCATCATCAGGAAATCTATAAACAACAAATGCTGGAGAGGGTGTGGAGAAAAGGCAACCCTCTTGCACTGCTGGTGGGAATGTAAACTGATACAGCCACTATGGAGAATAGTATGGAGGTTCCTTACAAAACTAAAAAGAGAACTACCATACGACCCATCAATCCCACTACTGGGCATATACCCAGAGAAAACCATAATTCAAAAAGACACATGAACCCCAATATTCATTGCAGCGCTATTTACAGTAGCCAGGTCATGGAAGCAACCTAAATGCCCATTGACCGATGACTGGATAAAGAAGAAGTTGTACATATATATAATGGAATATTACTCAGCCATAAAAAGGAATGAAATTGGGTCATTTGTAGAGACGTGGATGAATCTAGAGACTGTCATACAGAGTGAAATAAGTCAGAAAGAGAAAAATAAATATTGTATATTAACGCATGTATGTGCAACCTAGAAAAATGATACAGATGAACTGATTTGCAGGACAGAAATTGAGACACAGATGTAGAGAACAAACATATGGACACTAAGTGGGGAACGTGGCAGGGGATGGGGGGGTGGTTTGATGAATTAGGTGATTGGGATTGACATGTATACACTGATGTGTATAAAATTGATGACTAATAAGAACCTGCTGTATAAAAATAAATAAATAAAATGCAAAAAAACAAGTCAAAGCATACTGATACCCAAAGACATCAAAACACAAAAAAATGAGCTGCAGAAGAAACAAGGAAAACTGGCTCTACAAAGCAACCAGAAAACAATCTACAAAGTGGCAGTGCCAATTCCTTGCTATTTATCAAAAATTACTCACTAATTACTTTAAAGATAAATGGAGGGCTTTCCTGGTGGTGCAGTGGTTGAGAGTCCACCTGCCGATGCAGGGGACATGAGTTTGTGCCCTGGTCTGGGAAGATCCCACATGCCGCGGAGCAGCTGGGCCCATGAGCCATAGCCCCTGAGCCTGCGCATCCGGAGCCTGTGCTCTGCAACGGGAGAGGCCACAACAGTGAGAGGCCCGCATACCACAAAAAAAAAAAAAAAGATAAATGGAATGAATACATGAATAAACAATACCCCAACAATATGCTGCCTACTAGAGGTTTACTTTGTCCTTTAAGATGTATATAGACTGAGAGTGAAGGGATGATAGAGATATTTCAAGTAAATTGTAATCAAAAAAAAGAGGGGTAATTATACTTAAACAAAATTGACTTTAAGGTAAAAATGGTAAAAAGAGACAAACAAGATTATTATATAATTATAAAAGGAACGGTACATCAAGAACATATAACAATGGTAATTACTGATGCGTCTTACATCAGAGTACCTAAGTATATAAAGTAAAAACTAACAGAGATAAAGAGAGAAATAAATTACTTTAACAGTAGTTGGGAGCTTTTATATAGTATTCTCAATGGATAGATCATCCAGACAGCAGATCAATAAGGAACCAGCACATTTGAACAACACTATAGACCAAATTAACCTAACAGACAAGTACAGAATATTCTATCTAAAGCAACAGAATACACATCTATTTAAGCACATATAGAACATTTTCTAGGATAGAATGGAAGTTAGGCCACAAAAAAAGTGTTACTAAATTCAAGGAGATTGAAATCATATCAAGTATCTTCTTTGACCACCATAGCATAAAACAAGAAATCAACAATAATAGGAAAACTGGAAAATTCACAAACACATGGAAATTAAACAACACTCTACTGAAAACCAATGGATAAAAGAAGAAATAATAGATGAAAATTTAAAAAAAAGGTATTTGGTACAAATTAAAATAAAAATATAACATACCAGAAATTATGAGATGTACCAAAAGAGGTTCTAAGAGAAAATTCATAGCAATAAATGCCTACATTAAGAAGCCAGAAAAATAACAAATAAACAACATAATTCTACACCTTAAAGAATTAGAAAAAGAAGAACAATCTGAGTCCAAAGTTAGAGTAAGAAAGAAAATAATAAAGATTAGCGCAGAAATAAATGACATAGAAAAGAGGAAAACGGTAGAAAAGATTAACCAAACTAAACATGGTTTCTTTGAAAAGATAAACAAAATTGAAAAAAAAAAAACTTAGCTAGAATAACCAAGGAGAAAGACTCAAATTAAAAAAATATAAATGAAAAAGGAGACATTACAATTTATACCAAAGAAATTCAAAGAAACATAAGAGGCTACCATGGAAACATATATGGCAAGAAACTGAAAAATCTACAAGAAATAGAAAAATTCTTAAAATTCTTAGAAACATACAACTTACCACAACTAGAAAATCTGAATAAAGTGATTATTAGTAAAGAGATAGAATCAGTAATCAACTATCTCCCAACAAAAAAAAACATCAAAACAATATAATATTTAGGAATTAATTAACCAAGAGGTGAAAGATCTCTGCTCTGAAAACTCTGAGACATTGATGAAAGAACCTGGAGACACAAATAAATGGAAAATGTATCCCATGTTTATGAATTGGAAGAATATTGTTAAAAATTGATTAAAAAGCCATCTATAGATTCAATTCTTATCAAGATTCCAGTGGCAATTTTTACAGAAGTAGAAAAAAAAACACTCCTAAAATTTATGTGGAAGCACCAAAGACCCAAAATAGCCAAAGAAATCCTGAGAAAGAAGAACAAAGCAGGAAGTATCACACTTTCTCATTCTGAGCTACGCTATAAAGCTATAGTCTTCAAAAAAGTATGGTACTGGCAAAAAATAGACCAATGAAACAGATTTCAGAGGCCAGAAATAAACCCAAGCACACCTGGTCAACTAATATTTAACAAGGGAGCCAAGAGTACTCAGTGGAGAAAATACAGTCTTTTCAACAAATAGTGCTGGGAATAATAGGATATTCATATATAAAAGAGTAAAATGGTATTCATATCTTACACCACTCACAAAAATTATCTCAAAATGAGTTAAAGATTTAAATGTAAGACCTGAATCCATGAAACTTCTAAATAAAAGCATAAGAATAAAGTTCTTTGACATGGATCTTGCTAATGATTTTTTGGATATGACACCTAAAGCACAACAACAAAATAAAAAATAAACAAGTGGGACTACATCAAACTAAAAACTTCTGCCCAGCAAAAGAAACCATCAATAAAGGGAAAAAAAAACAACCTACAGAATGGGAAAAAAATATATATATATATTTGCAAACCATATATCTGATACCGGGTTAATATCCAAAATATATAAAGATGTTATACAACACAATAGCTAGATAACAAATAACCCAGTTAAAAAATGGGCAAAATATTTGAATAGATATTTCTCCAAAGAAGATACACTAAAGGCCAACAAGTACATGAAAAGATGTTTAACATTGGTAGTCATTAGGGAAATGCAGATTAAAATCACAATGAGATATCATCTCACTCCTTTTAGAATGGTCAACATCAAAAAGACAAGACATAACAAATCCTATTGTTGATGCTGAGAAAAGGGAACAATTGTGCACTGTTGGGCAGAATATAAATTGGTACAGCCACTACCTAAAACAGTTTTGAAGAGTCTCAAAAAATTAAAAATACAATTACAATATGATTCAGCAATTCCATATCTGGGAATATAGCCAAAGGATATGAAAACACTAACTGGCAAAGGTAGCTGCATCCTACTATTCATAGCAGCATCATTTTAAATAGCCAAGACATGGAAACAAACTAAATGCCCATTGACTGTTGAATGGATAAATAACTGTGGTAGATAGATAGATAGATAAATAGATGATAGATAGATAAAATATTATTCTGCCTTAAAAATTAGATAGAAAATCCAATCTTTTGTGACAACATGATGGAACTGGAAGGCATGCTCAGTGAAATTGACCAGGCAGAGAAAGACAAATGCTGTATGATCTCATTTATATTGGGCGTCTTGGGAACCTTAAGAAAAAAAAAACAAAAAAACAATAGACTTGTGATTACTGGAAACTGAAAAAAGAATTGGGGCAGAGGGTATTGGAGAAAGGTGGTCAAAAGTTACAAACTTCCAGTTATATGATAAACAAGTACTAGGGATGTAATGTACAACATGATGACCATTGGTGACACTGATATATGATATGTAGGAGAGTTGTTAAGAGCATAAATACTAAGAGTTTTCATCACAAGGATTTTTTTTTCCTTTTTTTTCTTCTTTATTTTTTATTATATCTATATGAGAAGGTTGAATGTTAGCTGAACCTATTGTGGAAATTATTTCACAGTATATATAAATTTATTTAGTGATGTATACCAATTATTCTCAATATAAATGGAAAAAAAAACAATCGCAATAAGTATAAGAGAGTCAGAGACATTGTGGCTATTAATCCAACTATATAAAATATCACATTACATGTGAAAATATACCAAGTAAAAGAGACTGTGAGAGTAGAATAATAAAATAATATCTAACCATGTATTGTCTACAAGAAAACAACTTTAATTATAAAAACAAAAACACAGATAGATTAAAAATAAAGAAAATGAGCAATATGTACCATGTTAACACTAAAAAAAATGGAGTCGCTATATTAATTTCAAAAAAAAATCAGTATGTAGCTAATATTAGAGAATGAAAATACATGAGGCAAAAACTGATGGAAGTGAAAAGAGAAAAAGACAAAACCATTTTATGGTTGGAGACTTCTACACCCATTGAACAGAAAAAGGACATTAGGTATAAATTAAGGAAATCTGATTAGTTTATACACGTTAGTTAATAACAATGTATCATAATGAAATATACATACCATATCATATAAATGTATAATATTAATAATAGACACTCTGTGCATGTCAGGTGTATATATAACACTGTACTATGTTCTCATTTTTCTGAAAATCTAAAACTAATCTAAAAAGTAAAGTCTATTAATACAAATTGGTATTGGGAAACAAAGTGAAAACTTATGAACACTTTGGTACATGTACTTCAAATTGTATTAAAATAACATATAGACTTGATAAACTCTTAACTCTCATATCACAGCTTTCTACAAGGGAAACCTGTTAAATTTTTCAATATTCTGTTCTCCACTGCTATCAACTCTCATATTTAGATAAACCCTCTAATAGTCTAGCCCTATATTTCAATGTAATTAATATTCTTTTGTTTTTTTCTATGTGAAAAAAAAGTTCTAGGTACTTGAAGAGTTTAAGTTATTCTTGATATTTCAGGAATGGCTAAGCTTTTTTTTTTTCATTAAATTCATCCTTCAGTCATACTCTTAAATCTCAGTTTTTTGGTCTCCAAAAGTCCAATATCTCTTATGTTGTCATGTCATAGGCAAAATTCTGTGAAAACTCTAAACAAAATTCTGATAGGACCATGTTTTCACAATGTGAAAGTCATAGTTCAATACATTGGCCCTACAGTGCAGGCAATGTAGCTGTTGGTTTGGAATACGGGAAAACTATTCAATTTTCATTAGTCTAGAATTTGGCTAGAGAGGCAATTTTATTTTTCCTAACAGCAAGATGCAGATTTTGATGCATTTCCTTATGTGACTATTTGTTGTAATTGTGAAAACAAATGAATTGTTTTATTGGTAACAAATAAATGACTTGGTAATAATTTCCCTTCCTTACATGAACATAACAAAGTGCCATGGCACATGCTTGTAAGTCAGAGGATAGATGGGTGAGACAGAACATTAAAATAATCATAAATGTGAGGTAGTTTCACATTTTTAGATTGCATGTTCACTGATTAAGTATGTTGACACAAGATTGAAATAGCTCAGGATTTACTACATTTACACTAGGCAATCTGTATTTGCAAAGCCTAGGCAGAAGTTAACATAAACATAATGCTAAACACAAAGTATTAGATGATTAATAATTAATTTACAGTGACTTAGTTTTCTCCTATAATATACTTTAGTATTATTTATTAAAATATGATTATGTCGGTATTTTCACTAAGAAATATATGCTCCTACAACTCTGTCACAATAGGCTTCTTCTTGATTTCTGTTATCTTCATATAAAAACATTGTTTTCATCTCACAGAATTTTCTTTTTGTCACTCGTTTATCATGAGCAATAACATTATTCTCAACATCAAGGCAGAGATTCTTTGATATAATAGGTACTAATTGTTCTTAACTTTTTGTGGAACTTTATAATAAATGTTATAAATTTAAGACACTTCAAAATAACTTTGGATGCTTGCAGACTAGATAGTTTAAAGAAAACATATTGCCAAAAAAAGACTAAAAATTGGGAAAAAATAAACCATCAGTTTGAAAACACAGAACATAATACTATAGTGAATAATTACCCAGATAAGATCTAAATAACTTATTGTTCAGAGAGGAAATCATAATGAAATTAAGTAAATATTTTGCAATGAATGATAATAAAAATGTTATAAAGTGTTTTGGACATATTTAAAGCAGTGATGACACAATATAGCCTGATATATATATATATGTTAACAAACAAGACAGAAAAATAATGGTTGAAGACTCTAACACAAGAAATTGTATAAATATAGCAAAATAAATCAAAAGAAGACATAAAAAGGAAAATAACAGATATAAGGGTACAAATTAATGAAACAGAAAACGTGCAATATAGAGAGTCAACTAACAAAATGTTGATTGTTTGACAATTCAACTAACCAGCATGCAAAACTGATGAACATAAAGAAGAGAAAAACACAGTTGACCAATAACAGAAAGAAAAAAGATGTCATTATTACAAATCCTGGATGTTTAATATGATATTAAAATGAAAAGATAGTATTATAGCAATTTTATATTGATAAATTTAAAAAGAACAAATTGACAAATTACTAAGAAGACAGAACTGCAAAAATTGGACAAGCTAAAATAATATTAAATATAAATATTCCCATAGCTATCATATCACCCTACAAAGAAGAGTTTGGGAACAGAAGACTTCACCTGCAATGTACATAAAAAATTTAATGATCTCATGTCAAACTGTCGTTTCTCACGTTCATAAATTAGAACTCAATTATATTTCTATTTATCAGTAATAAAAACATTCAAGAGAGTGAAAAAGACAGAAACATTAGAGAACTATAAAAAATAATATAAAAATATGATTGAGCAATATTACAGTACTTGGAAAGAAGACACTGTGCTCAACGGAGATGATCCATCCACAAAGAACTCATATCCAAAATACATGTAATTTCCATAAACCCATAAGAAATAAGACTGACCATGTTATAGAAAAACATAAGCAAGCAACTCAAACAGGTATTTCATGTTTTGATAGTGAATCAAATGATCTCCACTCCATACAGAAAACAAACAAAAACAGACTGAAATGTGCTGAACCGTATTAATAATCAGGAAATGCAAATTAAGACCACAATGTAAAAATATGTTCCCCATGTAAAAATGGTTACAATTAAATATTATACATACAGACATATAGGTTAGAATGAGGAGAAATTGGAACACTCATTTATTCTAAATTGTTACAGAACTTTGAAAATTGCTTAGCATCATCTACCAAAATTGAACATAAGGAAGCATACTACTTGACCATACAATTTTATTCCTAGGAAAGTACCTAACAAAAATATGTGTGTGTTGACTGTGAGCTTGTGTGTGGATGAGCACAAAGAGAAAAATAAGCTGTGGCTACATGTACTGCAGGGATGAATAATGCAAACATAAAAATGAGTGAAGGTAGCCAGATAACAAATGATAGAGAAAGTAATTTAAATTTATGTAAATACCAAAGATAAAGATGAGCTCTAGTGTTTAGAGATACATACTTGAGTAGTAAGGTGAAAGAGAAAAGTCAAGGAAATTACCATAAACCTAAGGATAGCGTTATGTTGGGAAAATAGAGTGTTGTGATTAGAAAGGGGTATGTGGAGGGCTTTTGAGTACTATAGTACACTAAGTTTTGACCCATTTTTTGGTTACAGCAATTTCACTTTATAATTAATTACTAAACAGTACATTGTAGTTTATGTTCTTGTATTTAACATTTGTAAACATTTAAAAATGATGTAAGTGTTCAGCTCTAGGAAACTGAGTTTCTGTATGAAATGTATACAATGCTAACTTTATGTTTGCCATTATTTCTAAGAGCTGTAGATTGTAAATACCAGTTAGAGATACTGATTTAGTATTTTCACATTTATATCAACTTATACTGTTACACATGTGAAGTGATATGATTTATCCCTACTTTAAAATGACAATGACAAAGCTCACATGCATATCAAACAATTATGCCAAATTTAGCAGTTAGTAAGTATAATGGATCATGGATTCTGTTATTTTTCCATTTGCAACATGTTGCTTTATGTAGTAGATTAGAAATATATCCCTCATATAATTTTGGGAACCTAAGAGGACTAGTAGTGTTTAAATTTATTTTCAAATGATTAAATGGAAATTCCCTATGGATTCTGATTAAAGAACTGCTATCAAAACAATAAGATGCTTAGTCTTTCTTTCCATTTCTGGGCTCTGCAGTTATTCCTAGAAACTTTTTAAAACATGGGTAATATCACAGGCTAGTGGTCCTTTTATGGTGATCACTGGACCTACAGCATTATTTGGAAGTGTTTGAAATGTAAATTCTCAAGTTCCCCTCCAGTCCTACTGAGTCATAAGCTCCCAGTGGGACAGGGGAAGGGAGCAGAAGAACCAAGCAATCTGTGTTTCAACAAGTCCTCCAGGTTATTCTGTCACATGTCGAAGTTTGAGAACCACTGTTGGAGATCGAGAGCTCATATGATGCTGTTCACATGTGTTTGACAATTGTTATTTTTTTCCTTAATCTCTTTGCAATCCATGGATGTAAGCGGCAATGCTGATATTTGGAACTCTCTGAAAGGAAATGTCAGTGCCTTCATATTCCAACTAATCTACAATTCTTATGAACTAAGATTTCCATAATTAAATGCTAGCATTTAAATATCAAATTCATCTGAGGCTTGAGGTCTTCTTCCAAGTGTACTTGCTGTTGGCAGAATTCGTTTCCTTCTCATGCTTTCAACATGGCTCTTTCCATCTCTTAGCCAGCAATGATATAGCGTCCTTCTTATGCTTGGAATCTCTGATTACTCTTCTGCTTTCTTCTTCTGTTTTAAGGACTCATATGATTACTTGATACCATCTGGATAATTCAGGAGAGTCTCCCTTTTTTAAGGCTAGTTGAATAGCAATGTTGATTACATCTGCAAAGTTCCTTTTGCCACATAATGTAACAAATTTTGGTGTAACATTAGGGAACAAAGAACATGCTTGCCATAATTCTGTCAATCACAGAGTTAAAATTCAGACATTATATTAACCCAAACTAATGTAGTCGACACCTGTAACTGAGTATTTTAATGCCTTTCTATATTTGAGAAATTTCCTTTCTAAACTAATATTAGTTGGTGGTAAAGTCATCCTTTGTCTATAGACTCAAAAGTTTTGGATAATTATTTCCCTTGCAGCAAAAATGTTGTACCAGGACTTAGGATGCACCATCTAGACGCACCTGCCCTTGGAAGGCATTGATGCAAAGATGCAAGAATGATCAGGACTCATCCCAATTAGAAGTTTTGGATGTGATTCTGTGGACTACCCAACATCATTTAAGTAAATTCCTTTTCTGCTGACTTCAGCCAAGGCATATTGGAAAATAATTTCTCATAGATGTCTCATGTTCCTGCACATATTAACTGCCCTTTGTTCTTGACTGTTAACAATATCTCTATATCAAGTAGCCTTGGAAGGTAGACAATGGCAGGTTTTCTTATAGGCCTTGAAAGACAAAGATAGTGTTTCCCTGTGGAGCAAAGAGCAAGTGTACTCATAGCTTTGGAAAATAGAGACAATGTCTACTTCCATAGCAAAGGCTGACATAATTAGTGCTTATTATAAATCTTATGACCCCCCCCCCACACACACACAGATGGTGGGATGTATTTCCAAAAGTAGACAAGAGTAGTCATTTTTTTCCTTTAAAAAATTTGAAGCAAATATTGACAATATGTTAAAATCAAACTACCAAAGCTAAGTAATAAATACAAATGTATGTGATTTATTAAACTTTAAATTATTTTTATGCTTCAAATTATAAAGAAAAAATTGACTTCTAATTTTTTTTTAGTGTAGAGCTATAACACCATAAATTTTAGGTGTATGTTAGAACGATTTATTTAAGAAGATCATTCTGGCATTTTCACCCGTACATAGGTGCGGACCGGCGTGTCCTTGGGATTAGAGAGCGGGACTTTTGGCTTGCAAGCGGGAATGGCTTAGGTCGTACACGGAGAAAGAACGATTTAAAAATGGGTGATGTTGAGAAGGGCAAGAAGATTTTTGTTCAGAAGTGTGCCCAGTGCCATACTGTGGAAAAGGGAGGCAAGCACAAGCCTGGGCCAAATCTCCATGGTCTGTTTGGGTGAAAGACAGGTCAGGCAGTCGGATTCTCTTACACAGATGCCAACAAGAACAAAGGCATCACCTGGGGAGAGGAGACACTGATGGAGTATTTGGAGAATCCCAAGAAGTACATCCCTGGAACAAAAATGATCTTCGCTGGCAATAAGGAGAAGGGAGAAAGGGCAGACTTGATAGCTTATCTCAAAAAAGCTACTAATGAGTAATAGTTGGCCACTGCCTTATTTATTATGAAACAAATGTCTCATGACTTTTTACGTGTACCATATTTAAATTGATCTCATACACTAGAATTCAGATCATGAATAGCTGATGTAATATTTCTGTCCGGATTTAAATAAGATTGGCTTGTGGCTAAATGAATATGGTCAGCTTTTGGAATTTTGATAGTAATTCTGGTTCAGCAAGTACTGTCACTGTTTTCCCCTTCTAAGGAGATGATTAAACTTGAATAAGGAATGTTAATCTTTTCAGGGATATGGTAAATGCCTTCTCAAACCCTATAGGAGATTGGTTTTATATTTAGATTTCTATAACTGGTTATATTAATATATTTAAATATTGAGAAGCTCCCTTCACTGTCTCATAGACCAGCAAGATTCACCTGTGTTTCAAGTTGTGTTCATTCACCTGTTAAGGCTAGGGCTGAAGATACATTGACAATGTCCACTTTATCTTTTTGGTCTTAAATATGCCAATTTAATTAAAATTCTCCATCTAAAACATTGCGTTTTACTTAATGAAGGGCATTTTAGTGTGGTTTTGTATAGCATCAGATAAAGAATATTTAGTACTTCTCACATTTTATAGATGATCTTTTTAAATTTTTTTTTAATAGATGATCTTTAAGATCAGGTGTTTTTAAAATTCACCGTGACATGATAGGTTGGGAAACTTGCTTGTGAATTCTTTACAAAGTCAGACTAAGTTATAATTCAGGATTGACTTTTAAACAGGTATTCAGAAACACAACTATAGAACTACTGTAGATGTGTGATTGGTAATGATGCTTTTGCCAACTCAGAAGGGTTAAGGTCGAGGAGCTCTATCATTAGCACAGATTTGTAAATTATCTGATCATAAGGCTTGAGAATTAAAAACAAAGTCTCAGATTAAAAAAAAAAAAGAAGATCATTTCAACTTAGCACAATAAATTCACAAAGATATTCATAAGTAATTAAAATATCTATAATTTAAAATTTTATATTGTCTATAAAGAAATTAGAAATCTAGTTTTTTTTAATTTTTTTTATTTTTGGGGAGGAGGGTGGGATCCCTAATCCCAGCATTATTCAAGGGCCAACTGTATACGGGAAGTGAAATATCAAGGGATCTTGGAAATATTTTTCCCAAAGGCAAAGACCAGAGAAAGAGAAAGACACAATGCATCTGAGATCAAATAGAAAAACGCTCCACACTCGTACTCTTTCAGTATCATTGTGATGTAGATGAAATTTATGACACTATGAACTTGAGTTCCAGCTATGCTGAAGTTCATGGAGTTTTCCAAACTAAGCTGTACCTTGCCTCCCTGCCTTGGCTCAAGTTGCTTCCTCACCTGCAGTGCTCCTTTCCTCACCATCCACTTGAGGGACAGCTACTCATCTTTTGAGATTTGCCACTCTGAGGCCTTTCCTGACCACCCATTCTTACTCCTGGTAGTTTTAAATTGCACACCCCTTTCTGCCACTACTGTGCTTTCTCTATAGGTCGACCACAGCACTTCATTATTACAGTTAACATGTCTATTCTCTCCTACTACATGGTACGCTCAAGAGAGCAAAGCTTTTATTTTCTTTGTTGAAACGTCCACAGCACCTATCACAGTGCCTGGCCTGTAATTTTGTGCATAATTAGTTAATGAGTGAGTAAATGATTAGATGGATGGTGGGTGGAGTTCCAGTAGATCTTAATAAATATTGAACGGCAACCTGCCTTGACAGTTGAATATTTCCACCATGATTCCAACTCCTCACCCCCCGATACTGATTTTAATGAAAATAGTTAAATAATCACAAAGAGGACAGAAATCCTTTCCTTCCTCCACAGACTCTTTATTGAACTCTTACTTGACTATAAAAAACTACTTTAGGAGCTAATGAATGAATTAGGAGCTAATCTAGCTGAATATTTTGACTGATCTCACACCAATCTATTTTTTTGCATGGGTCAGCATTAGTATGTATTAAAACAATCTGTATCCAGATTAATATATTTAGCTATATAATTGAGTATGCATTATTTTTTGTCTTAAAACTACTATTCAATAAGCAGACCACAAGTTGGTAGAAAATTTATATATGTGCACTTTACTCTGACCTAAAACTGAACCCATAAACTGCATTGTTTATTTTCACTGAGTCAACTGAGCTACTTCATACTAATATAGCGTAGATAATTCAGTATTTTGAAATTCTTTATTACTTCCCCAATGCAATATTTTTGGATTTCACAAATGAAACCCTAATGTTTGGTAATGAGTGGAACATTCTTTTTTTAAAACAACAAGAGTCTAATTAGATGGGTAAGAGGTCCTACAAGATTTATTGAGTTTGGGACAGTAGTTTTATGTTTGTTTGCTGTTTGAAGGATGGAAGAAAGGAGTACCAATCTAGAAGGGAAATTTCTATGCAAAATTTTCATTTTTGAGAATTTGCTAGTGAGCTGGGTATTATTTTGGAAAAGAAGTCCAAAGCAATATTTTATGCCAGTACAAAAAATTCTGAATTTTTAAGGTAATGAAATTTTTCAAAAGTTAAGTAAAATCAAATAAATATGAATTAAAGATTTGACAGTTTACAAGAACTTCAACTTCTATACTGTATTCTACTATTCAGGGTAAATTTTAACTGACACATAGCTTCTGCTTTAACATGATGATATTTCCCAGTGGTATTTTTATTTCTAAATTCCCATTTTCTCTATTAAATACTCAAGCCAACGCTATTTGCATCAAATATTGCACTGCCCCTGGAGATTTGTTTGCAGGGCTTTCTACTTTTATCAACTCTCTATTCCAAACAGATCCTATGAATTTCACCCTTAAGTCAAATGGTTTGGCAGAGGAAGACATTTCGGGGTAAAATTTAAATAGTAATGACAAGTATTTTGAAATATTCAACAGTCGAAACTTTTTAGTCTTTTTTTCCCTAAATGTATAAAACAAGCAAACATACTTTAAACAACGACAGTAAAAAGCTATTGTACTAAACAGAGACAGTCAACAGCTGGTAGAAAATTGAATTGAACTTTGTCCAGAGACAATAGAAAAAGGAAATTAAAGGCTTCAAATTGCTTATAGCAGGCCAGAGTAAATCCAACTGCTTTTTGAGGTCATTAAAACATCTTGAACGATTTTCCAAAGATTTTTGGTTCAAGAGGCCCAAAAAGATTTTGCCAAGCACTACTTTCCTCTTATTGTATTTCATAATAAATTTAATCCATATGTTTCTGATTCATTTATACTTCAGTCATCAAACAGTTCTTGTGCAAGAGCTATTTGATTTCTAAGAAGTCATTTGAGCCTTTTATAGAAGTCTGCTTGTTTCCCTTGAAGTAAGTTTTGTAAAACTGAAAATACTTGATGTTCTGAACTGAGCTTTTAAGCTTTTATACAATCATAGAATCTTAGATATTAAATGCAATCTATCCCAACATCCATCCCAAAGTAGAATACTTCTTACCAATCTTTGGCAGATAAAATTTTGGTTGCTTCTTTACCATTTTCAGTGATAGGGAACTCATTATTTCAGAAAAAAGCTAATTCCATCAAGACTCATCCTTTCCTCTCTCCTGTCACACAATAGCTTGGCACTTATAAGGCTAAGTGTGGTTATGTGTGTGTGTATAATGACTTTGTCCTTTTTCTCAAATGCCTCCTTGTACCTTAATGCTACCTTCCCTTTGTTTTGATAATTTGGGAATTTACCTTACATAGAGAAACTATCTTGAAACACCAGTTTGTCTTAGAAAAGCTTCAATTTTTTTGTTTAAATATGTAAAAGACCTATAGATTTTGCATAATGTTTCCATTTAATCCATATTACACCCCAATAAGAAAATACCGGGCTTCCCTGGTGGCGCAGTGGTTGCGAGTCCGCCTGCCGATGCAGGGGACATGGGTTCGTGCCCCGGTCCAGGAAGATCCCACATGCCGCGGAGAGGCTGGGCCCATCAGCCATGGCCACTGAGCCTGCGCGTCTGGAGCCTGTGCTCCGCAACGGGAGAGGCCACAACAGTGAGAGGCCCGCGTACCGCAAAAAAAAAAAAAAAAAACAAAAACACCACTGTCCCATTTGAAGGGGGAACCTGAACTTCAGAGATTTGATTAACTTTAATGAGGTCACATGACTGTTTAGTAGCTCTTGTATTCAAACCCAAGACTTGTTGATTCCAAAGGCATGGATCTTTCTTCTGCACAGAACTGAATTTCCATTAAAATTTCCTCATAAGGTCTTTCGAGAATGACGTATAGCAAAACAGACTGAGCTTTACACAGCTACATATTTAACTGCTTCAGAACTGTCTACGTAGTAGGTTGTGTCCCATGAAAGCACTATTTTTGTCAGTCAAAAACGTTCAATGTCTACAATTTTTATGACTCAGTTTAACATACAGATATTCTTGACACCATGTTTGCCTTAAGTTTTGTAGTAGAAAATTTCAGGTGGTGCATCCATAAGCTCAGCAGGCTGAGGAAAATTAAGTGTTTTCTTTAAAAAAGTTAAAGAAATAACAGACCTTTGCTCAACTGTAAATACTTTTTTTTTTTTTTTTTTTTTTGCGGTACGCGGGCCTCTCACTGCTGTGGCCTCTCCCGTTGCGGAGCACAGGCTCCGGACGCACAGGCTCCGGACGCACAGGCTCAGCGACCATGGCCTACAGGCCCAGCCGCTCCGCGGCACGTGAGATCCCCGCGGACCGGGGCATGAACCTGCGTCCCCCGCATCGGCAGGCAGACTCTCAACCACTGCGCCACCAGGGATGCCCCAAGTGTAAATACTTAATTAAAAATTTAAAGTCCCAAGGGACTGGCTCCAGGAACCACCCTCACAGGCCCCTCTCCACAATACCAAAATCTGGGCAGGCCCAAGTCCCTTACATAAAATGACTTAGTACCTTCATCCTGCGGGACGCCAGAAGAATCCCAGTACCTTCATCCTGCAGGACGCCAGAAACGGAATCCGGCGGGAAGCGGAATCCCGCGGGAAGAAGCGGAATCCCGCGCGAAGAAGCGGAATCCCGCGGGAAGAAGCGGAATCCCGCGGGAAGAAGCGGAATCCCGCGGGAAGCGGAATCCCACAGGTGGTTTTTAACTTAAGTGACTTTTTCTCATCCTCCTTTTTAAAAAAAGATCATGATATGAGGAGCTACTCTCTGTTTCTGGGTATAAAGTAGGGATACATGTTATTAAAATTTTATTTGTTTTTCTCCTGTTAACTTGTCTTTTTATCACAGAGATGTCTCAGCCAAGAACCTAGAGGGGTAGAGGGAAAATTATTGGCCCCCTGCCTCCAGTTTGGAAACCAGTTTAGGACTTTCTGAGACACCATACTCATTTTAGAGGCTACAGACATGATCCTAAAAAGCTAGCAGAAGCTAGTGAAAGCTAAGAATTGTGCACAGTTAGCTTTACCAGATCTCACTCCGTAGCGCCTGGTCAAGAGAGGTAGGTAAAAATTTCTTGCTCCTTCCTTTCCAAATATAGATTAGCAGGAAAAAAATATTTGTGTGAACTTTTTTCTTAGGTATAGTAACTTTCTTAAAACTTGGAGTACTCTTGTTTTCAATTGATCCTTTTCCTCCTAGAGATGGTAATTGTTTCCTTTTGTCTCTGTCTTGTGTGTCATTTATCATAAGGAAGAGAATCATATGTGTGATGAGGTTTTCCTTTTGGCTTGTTTTATGTGTTGGGAGCTTGGCTTTGTGACCAGTGAGAATATTATCTCTGGTATCCTCCAGATAGAGTATGCATGTACCAGCACCCACTGGGCAGACAGCCCAGTAGGCTGTGGATCCAAGAAGCAGATTTCTCTTTGCCCAACTGTGCCAGCTCTCAGGGGAGTTTATTATAAGTGTCCTAATCTGTAAGGGGCCCTTGTTGTCTCATTAATGCTTAAAAAGTCCCATTCCAGTATTCCTGCCCAGTGTCACAGATTAGTGGGTCTGTAACTAGAGGTGTTTCCTGTTCTCATGGGAAACTAGTGCACTACACGGTGCTTACCACCTGTGACAACAGTGTTCTTTGCTTTCTTAGGATAACTTTGGGGGTGGATTTTCTGGATCTTGTGAAGGCTGAATTTCTTTTGGGATGCCTTTGCATCCATGGTTAACCCATAAAAAGGCTTATTGGTTTGAGTTACCATTGGATTTAATATAAGATTCTACACTTGTCAATACCAAGATGATGGATTCTTTGAATTAGATAAACTTCTATATTTGAAAAAAATTAGTGAGGTCTCATTCTAAACAATTGCCTTATTGGTACCTAAAGACAGATCAAATATAAAGGAGGACACAAAAGAGTTTGGCAGCTAGCCTTAAGGATGCCTTTAATAAAATGAAATTACAAAGACCTTTTGTCTCCACTTTGAGAAGATCACACCAAAATTAGCGAAGAGTTAGATCAATGGACATTCACAACCACACTCACAGGGGTGTTCTTCCCATCCACATTATAGTGGTTACCAGGCAACCCATATGCCCACCCCCCCCACCCCACCCCCACCCACCCCGCCAGGGCAAAACAGCCCTCACAGAGGAAATGGATGACTGGAATTTCATTCAGGTTTTCACAGGTAAAGGATCACCTGGAGGTCAATGTTCAGGGGCTAATAAAAACAATAGTAGAGGTTTTCCTCCAGAATGTAAATTGATCCAAGGTTGAATTGTGTGCTCAGAAAAAAAAAAAAAGAAAGCCTTCCTTAAAGGCTTTGATAAACTTTTTAAAGTCACACTAAAGCACTAGGATGTAAAGATCTTCTGATTTCCATCATAGTTGGAAATCTGCCTTACTATAAAGAAACAAAGTTTAGGTGGATAGGTAGGTCAGTCACTTGATATTCAGGATACAACCTAATTCTTTGAGGTAATAGAAGGAACTTTGTCTTGCAAAGCTCTGCAAAACCAGAAATATGGCTCCAGAAGCAATTCAAAACCCAACTATCATTTTTACCAAGCCCCAAACCCCTCCTATTTGTCTCAAAGTCTTGTATATAATGGGACACTGGAAACAGAATTATCCTGCACTTAAGAAAAAGAGGAAATTTAAAAATAATAATGTTTTCCATACACCTCTGATAACAGGCATATATTCCCCAAAACTTCTAGGAGAAAATTTGTATACTTTCTCTGTACCTTTGAGATGTAAATCTTCTACCCTGTCTTCTCTAGGACCTAAGAGCTATTCTTTCAAATGCAAACTTAATGGAGAATTTCTCATCAGAAGGAGATAAAAGGAACTATTTGTAAATTAGGCTAATAAAAAAATCTTAAATATCCTCTCTACAAATATTAAGTAAAAACTTTAGCCATCTGGGCTGGTAAATTTAATTTATTCCTACTGCCAAAACTCAGTTTGGGTCAAACTCCTCTCTCTTTTAAACTAGTTAGATTTGCATGACTGAACCTGTCATCGTTAAAATTTGGTAGCAATTGCTATGACATCTCTGTGTTGGTCTGTAGGTTTACATGTGTCTATATATGTATGTTATATATGTGTGATATTTTTCTACCTGCAGATGGTATTGCCTAAATTAATTTGTAAATAAAGACTGGATATTCTAAAACTCTCAGATATATAGACTATCCCAAATGCTTTTCAAGTACATGTGATCTGTGATAATCTTCAGTAAATAAAACCTAGTTGAAGTGTGTTGGTTTAATTAAAATAAGCAACTCTTCAGAGTTATCCACATTAAATATAATGCAGACATGCAATTTTTATTCTACCTGAGTTTACTAGTCAAATTTATGTTGTCTTTGTTACAAAATTTGTCAGCAAAAACAAAAAAAACCTTGAGCTGATTTCTGATGTTTGTCTTTGTCTAATGCCTCATGAAATTTTGCTCGGTAATATAAACAAAATTGTTATGAACATGTGATTTAGACAGGTGTAAGTGGGATAGGAGTTTTTAGGTAGACTTTTCAGCAATAACTATATTTTATGTTATGTGTACTTAAATAGTTTAATGGATCTCTTTGGTATCTTGAAACCTTAGAGCTTTGCTGAGTTTAAATGATGGAAATTTACTGAATATTGATATTATTTTCAAATAAGATAAAATACTGAAGCATTGATTATTGAAAATAGTTTGGCCTGTTTTGGGCTTTTGCCAACCAAAAATCGTCACTTTCCATTTGCCTTTACAAGGATGAAGTCAGTAGCTACTGTGGTCGCTAACCTTCAAAACACCATAAAAGGAGTTCAGGGTGGAGGTCAGGAATGAGGCACTCTGCTCTGGGAAAAACTGGCAGAACAAGTCTTCAGATGGTTAGATATTTTCAGGAGATTTTATGAGCCCCATTTTTTGCATCTTCTAATATCTAGAAAAGCACTAAAATTATTAACAAAGACATCTGCTCCTGGTGACTTGCAGCAACCTTCTGCCAAAGTGTGTGCTTGACTGCATGTACCCACTTCACTAAAATCACATGTATGCTGACCTCTTTGGAGCAGTTCCTCAGAGCTATCTGAGAGGCTGTCTCCCAGGCTATAGTCCACATTTTACCCCAAATAAAACTTAACTCACAACTCTCATGCTGTGTGTGTGTTTTTTTTTCAGTTAACACTTCCTTGTTGTAGAGAACCAAAGATAGTTTGATCTGTTAGTAAACACACCTGTGCCACATTGAAAAATTTTATATGATGAAGCATATGCTTCTAGAAACTATGAAATATTTTCATAAATTTTCCAATCTAAAGAATGCTGGTATAACAGAAAGTTCATAATTGCTTGCTTCTTAGTTTTCACTACAAATTAATGCTTCTAAGGGTTAAGAATTCTAATTAATATGTGTAATCAACATTACTAAAATAAGAGAAATAACTCCATATGCAATGAAAATAAGATGTGTTTTAGACCAAAATAAAAATTATCAATATGAGGTATGGAGGTGCATTTTTTTTAAGGGAAATGAAAGTAATTTTGTCACAAAACTTTTTTATTTTTTTTCAGAATGGGAAAGAGGAGAGAAAAGGACAAAATGGTATAGAACATTCAGAAGAGAGAGAGGAAATCTTACCTCGGGTGGTCAAATTGACTAAAATTAAATGAATATATTGTAAGGGTTTTAAAATAAGCTTTAATATCAATAGTGTCCTTATGTAAAACTGGAATTTAATTTTCTTTCATCAGTTAAAAGGACAAAGTTTTCTTGGACTGTTGGTCTGATACTGATAAGAAGTTGTTAAATGTTTTTCTTTACCTTTTAAGTAATCTGCCTAGAAAGCAAACACTTTGTATTTTATCAACATAGTTTCAATGTGCTTCATGCTATCTTAATCAGGCCTTTGATTATTTAAGAAAACTGAATCTTCTAATATTTATAGAGCCAAGTTTTGCTCACAACTATGTAGGCTTCTGTATTTGCCTTTAAAATTTTTTATTGTCACTTTGGTTAAATAGATAACTGAGCATTGTTTCATAATGATCAGTGATCTTTACTTTACTTAGTCAAGTGTCCAAAACTTTTGATATTTTTGACAAACTTCCCCAAATCAAATTCTAAATAAAGTGTTTTTGATCTGGAAGTAACTTTGGGATTTTTCCAGTGGGTCCCTGGAACATATCAAAAAATTTGTTGTCTCTCCCTATCAAAGGAGAGATATTAAACTAATTAGGCTTATTTGATATGTTAAATTATGTGGGAAGCATTGTCATATAAGTGATGCTAAACCTTAGACATATTTGTGTGGATATATGTTTTTAATATATGTTCCATAAATTGTACACAATTCTTAAAATTCTGATACATCATGGTATAATGTTATCGGTCATAATTCTGCCTATTAAAATGTTGTATGTCACAGAAATAATAATTTTCTTGTCAACTACATTATAATGAACTTTCATTAGATCTTTAACTACAGACATTTTAAAGTCTTTTGTCGTTTATAGAGTGTTATTGTTTTACTCTGATTCTTTCGAAAAAGTATTTCTGCAAAAGTTCTTCATCTTCAAGGAGATTCATAGAAAGGACTCTGGCAAGCACAGGTTTCTGATAACTTTTAAGATCACAAAAGTAAACTAGGTAAGAATATATAGAACTAATGGAAAAACTGGATCCAAGCAGATCAATAATTAATAACTGAGACTGAATGAACTGATAATTTTTATGACTTTGTTTGAAACATTACTGGTTCTTTAATGTTTTGTTTTAAGATTTAAGAAAACCTTTTTTTTTTATTTTATCTTAAGCTAACTATGATTTACAGCAATTTTTAAAATTATATCTCTGTAAGTAGAATTGAAACAATTACTTTTTCTCCCTACCTGATCCCTCCAGAATTCACAAATTGTTAGTGAGTAGTCTTATTTTCATGAAATTTATTTCTTTAAGTTAGTTAGAACCTGTTCTCCTTATAACAGGAAACAATTAGAAATATTAATTATCAAAGCTTTGACTGGAATGTCAGATTTGAGAATGTGCGTAGAATCAGATACACCCAACAGCTTTAAAGAACTTAGGTTTACTTTATGAAGTCAATAAAGCCTCTTGGAGATATAGCCTTATATTTTTTATAGAGTTTCTGACAGCCTAACTAGGTGAGTAAGGAAGATCACTTCCTGGCAGGTACAGGTACCTCAGGATATTTGGGGGACCTTGAGAAGAGAGTAATTAACCTAAATAAACAGACATTACAGGCTAAGACAGATGACAGGTCCTTGACTTGTCTGCTTGGGATTGAGAGGTTTTTTAAAATCCAATCAGATTCCTTATGAAAAGTTCAAGCAAAGCAGATTCAAGAGAACCTTTATAGGTCAGTCATTACTTTTGCTCTACTTATGTAAATAATCAGGCCAAGTTTATTGAAACTAGACTTATTTTGCAAAAAAAAAAAAAAAAGTAGTCTTAATTTTGCTATCTTTAAAAGAAATAAGGGTTATTTTAGAGAGACCAAGACACACTTGTGGAATTTAGATTCTAGTTCTGTTAATTGTATTTGCCGTTTTGTTATTTACCTGTTAGCTGGACTGGATCCTGAATTCTTCTAATTTCCTCAATTACCTAGCTGAAACTCTCCAAACTAATGTTTCAATTTTCTCCCACCCTTTTGACTTGGAATCACTAACTTATGCTGCCTTTTTCCCTGAAGCCCTGCAAACTAAATGCATGAACAACTGGATATGAACTTCAGAGAAATTTTCAGAACAGCTCCTTTTTTAGATAATCTTTGTAATATTGTGTGTGGGTCACTCAGAAAGTTTACCTGGACACTTAATTACATCATCAGAAACATTCAATGTGCAAAAGATGCTTTGACCCTGACATCTAGAAATCTTCTCAGCTGGCTTCCTTCAGAACTCAAACTGGGTTTATGTCCTGCTTCAATTACTAACCTTTGTTTTTCTCATTTCCATAGAAATACCTTATTAAATACCTGGTTTCTGGAATAATACAGGCCTAGCTTTGGGAGCACGGCTGCATCACTGCCTCCTGAATGAGACACAATTGTTTAACTGAATTGGCCAATTTTCAGGACTAAGACTGGTTCAGTATGAAGGAGCAATCTATCAACTAAACTTCTGGACTTGAAAGTTCTTATTTGAAGTTTCAGAGGCAGGACTAAAGGGGAACAGAATTTTGCTACCCCAAAGTATGTCTCATTGGCATAAGGATTATATTGAGCTAGTTATTATTGAGAAACTGCAAACATAAGAGAAGCTCTGAAAACCAAGTTACCACTTTACAAGACCCATTTACGTTTATAAGGGAAATCTCTACTTGTAAAGGAGTCTCCCTCTCTACACCAGAAAAACAGATGAATCTAGCAACTCTTATCAATTCAGAAGACAACAACTTAAATGTGTATAGCAATCTGTCTTTGTTACTTTGCTTTTCTTGGCAACCTTCCTTAAACGGCATCCCCTTACAACATCTTTTGTCTTTAGGTGGAGATGTTATTTAAGGTGGTGGCTTGGGCCATTTCAGAGTATTTAGTTTTCTTGGGTATCTCCTATGAATACAGGAGGTATACATGTTATTAAGCTTCTCTTTGTTTAATTAAAATTATGATGTTGAAATAACTACTATCATAACAAGAATA
This sequence comes from Globicephala melas, assembly GCF_963455315.2. Taxonomy (NCBI): domain Eukaryota; kingdom Metazoa; phylum Chordata; class Mammalia; order Artiodactyla; family Delphinidae; genus Globicephala; species Globicephala melas. The sequence continues at coordinate 17,923,761 of NC_083325.1, forward strand.
TATATTGGCATTTCCTCTATTGATTGATTAAAATTCAACAAGCATATGTTTGTCAACTAATTCTTGTCTTTATAATCATATCCTTAAAATATTTTCAGAGAAATAACATTTCCAGAACCGAAGAGAGGCTCTAATGGCATGGACATTAATTTTTTTTAATATTGTTAATTTATTTTCTAACTTTGTACACTATATTACTAGCAGCTCATGTTAATTAAATATTACTTATATAAGGGAAAAAAATAGTGATGCCTTGTGATGCTTCAGTTACTGGGTCAAATATATTTTTGTCCCATCCTGACTTCATCGCTTATTAACTCCTCTGCTTCAAGCTAAATATCTCGCTGCCAGACTGTTACCTCATTTATAAAATGGCAGGTAGTAATATACATGACATAGAGCAATTCCATAAAACTATATGATTTGCAATATGATAATCCATCAATAACTGCATACTTCTTATCACCTACAATTATTGTTTGAATATTTACCAGATTAATATTTAAACTTTCTTTATTACACATAATAAAGTCTTGTTAAATACTTCTTATTTTTTTTCTCTGTATATCTATTAGATTACCAATGGTTTTTGCATAGATTTGCACAAATTCCGTATATGATCAACATTTTTATATTTTGGTGTCATTTTAAACAAAGATGTAACTTTTCTGATTATAAATTTTATTCTGTTGCTTTTAGATTTAGAGGTATTTCCTTTTGGAGACCTAGTATTCATTTATATTTTTAAAGCTATTTTCTGATTTATTATTTAAAAACCATCTGGAAATAAACAAACAAATAAATAAAAACCATCTGGGATGTATTTCAGCTTATGGAATGAATGTGATTCTAATTTTATCTCTTCTTTTATTTCTTACTTCCAAAATACATAATAAATTCGATGAAAGCAATTATAGATTATTTATCTTTTCCTAATTTTCTCTGATTTTATCATTTAAAATGATAAATACCATTATAAAGGACAACTTTCATATACCGAAGATAATATTTTAAAATATTCTTTGTTGTTTCCTCAGGATTTGTTTATCTATTCATTCTGTTTTCTTCAGACACAAATATAGGAATAATAATAACATCATAAAGTGAACTTGGAATCTTTTTACCACACTTAAAGTTTTGGAAAAATGTAAACAACTTAGTTGCCTTCTGGAATTAAGACAATAGAGAAAAATAAATCCCATTCTTCTCCTGAAAATCATCCTTAAACAGGCAGAAAATGGAACATTATTGCAAACTCTATCAACACCTCTTATAATAAATTCAAGCAAGAAATTAAAAGCTGAAATAGATCTGAGAGACAACAGAGATCAGAGAGAGCACTCTATAAAGAAGAAATGAGTCATAAATCATAGGCACTCATGAAATTAGTGTATGCTGGAAAGAGCAAAAAAAAAAAAAATCCTCATTGAGTAGACTGAATTGGATTTGAAAATAAACTAGTATGATTTATTTGCAAATAGATGAAAATGATCAAAAATGTAAAAATGTGAACTAGGAAGAAATAGAAAATATGAATAGACCAATCACAAGTAATAAAATTGAAACTGTGACTAAAAATTTTCCAACAAATAGAAGTCCAGGACCAGTTGGCTTCACAGGCAAATTCTATTTAGAATTTAGAGAAGAGCTAACACTTACCCCTCTCAAACTCTTCCAAAAAAATTGCAAAGAGAGGAACACTCCCAAGCTCATTCTACATGATGTAGGCCTCCATCATGATACCAAGACCAGACAAAGATATCACAAAAATGAAAATTACAGACCAATATCACTGATGAACAGAAACACAAAAATCCTCAATAAAATACTAGAAAACTGAATCCAACAACACGTTAAAAGGATCATACACCATGATGAAGAGGATTTATCCCAGGAATTCAAGGATTCTTTAATATAGGCAAATCAAACATTACGATACATCGCATAAACAATTTGAAGAATAAAAAACATATGATCATCTCAATAGATGCAGAAAAAGCTTTTGACAAAATTCAACACCAATTTATGACAAAAACTCTCCAGATAGTGGGCATAGGGGAACCTACCTCAACATAATAAAGGCCATATATGACAAACCCACAGCAAACATCATTCTCAATTGTGAAAGAGTGAAAGTATTTCCTCTAAGATCTGGAACAAGACAAGGATGTCCACTCTCACAACTACTATTCAACATAGTTATGGAAGTCTTAGCCACAGCAATCAGAGAAGAAAAAGAAATAAATGAGTCCAAGTTAGAAAAGAAGAAGTAAAGTTGTCACTATTTGCAGATGACATGATACTATACATAGAAAATCCTAAATATGCGACCAGAAAGCTACTAGAGCTCATCAATGAATTCAGTAAAGTTGCAGGATACAAAATTAATACAGAGAAATCTCTTGCATTCTTATACACTAATAATGAAACATCAAAAAGGAAAATTAAGGAAACAATCTCATTTACCATTGTGAAAAATAATAAAACACTTAGGACTAAACCTACCTAAGGAGGCAAAATACCTATACAGAGAAAACTATAAGAAACTAATGAAAGAAGTCAAAGATGACACAAACAGTTGGAGAGATACACCATGTCCTTGGATTGAAAGAATAAATATTGTGAAAATGACTATACTATGCAAAGCAATCTACAGATTCAATGCAATCCCTATCAAATTACCAATGTCATTTTTCACAGAATTAGAACCAAATTTTTTACAATTTGTATGGAAATACAAAAGACCCCCAAATAGTTAAAGCAATATTGAGAAAGATAAACAGAGCTGGAGGAATCAGGTGCCCTGACTTCAGACTATGCTACAAAGCTACAGTAATCAAGCCAGTATGGTACTGGCACAAAAACAGGAATACAGATAAATGGAACAGGATATAAAGCCCAGAGATAAACCTATGCACGTATGGTCACCTAATCTGTGACAAACGAGGCAAGAATATACAATGGAGAAAAGACAGTCTTTTCAATAAGTGGTACTGGGAAAACTGGACAGCTACATGTAAAAGAATGAAATTAGAACACTACCAAGCACCCTACAGAGAAATAAACTCAAAATGGATTAAAGACCTAAATGTAAGGCCAGACACTTCAAAACTCTTAGAGGAAAACACAGGCAGAACATTCTGACATAAATCACAGCAAGATCTTTCTTGACTCACCTCCTAGAATAATGAAAATAAAAACAAAAATAAAAGGGACCTAATTAAACTTAAAAGATTTTGCACAGCAAAGGAAACCATAAATGAGACAAAAAGGCAACCTTTGGAATGGGAGAAAATATTTGAAAATGAAGTAACTGACAAAGGATTAATCTCTGAAATGTATAAACAGTTTATGCAGCTCAATATCAAAAAAACAAACAACCTGATCAAAAAATAGCTGAAGACCTAAATAGACATTTCTCTAAAAAAGACATACAGATGGCCAAGAGGCACATTAAAAGATGTTCAACATGACTAATAATTAGAGAAATGTAAATCAAAACTACAATGAGGTATCACCTCACACTGGTCAGAATAGCCATCGTCAAAGAACCTACAAACAATAAATGATGGGGAGAGTGTGGAGAAAAGGGAACCCTCTTGCACTGTTTGTGGGAATGTAAATTGATATAGCCACTATGGAGAACAGTATGGAGGTTCCTTAGTAAACTAAAAATAGAACTACCATATGTCCCAGCAATACCAGTAATGGGCATATACCCAGAGAAAACCATAATTCAAATAGATCCATTGACCCCAATGTTCATTGCAGCACTATTTACAGTAGTGAGGATATGGAAGCAATCTAAATGTCCATCAACAAAGGGATGGATAAAGAAGATATGGTACATATATACAATGTAATATTACTCAGCCATAAAGAGAAAGATATAGTGTCATTTGCAGAGATATGGATGGAAGTAGAGACTGTCATACAGAGTGAAGTAAGTCAGAAAGAGAAAAAAAATATCGTATATTAACTCATATATATGGAATCTGAAAACATTGGTATAGACGATCTTATAAATATTTACAAAGCAGAAACAGAGATACAGACAAAGAGAACAAACATATGGATACCAAGGGGGTAAGGGGGGGTGGGATGAACTGAGAGATTGGTATTGATATATATACACTGTTGATATTATGTACAAAATACATAACTAATGAGAACCTACTGTATAGCACAGGGAACTCTACTCAATGCTCTGTGGTGACCTAAATGGGAAGGAAATCCAAAAAAGAGGGGATATATGTATACATATGGCTGATTCACTTTGCTGTACAGCAGAAACTAACACAACATTTAAAGCAACTATACTCCAATAAAAATTAATTTAAAAATGTAAAAATGATTGATAACAAGGGTAAACATCTTTCTATACTGTCCCAATGGTAATAGACCTGTTCAAATGTACTAAATCTATAGGGGTCACTTTTGTAATCAAACCATTTATCCAAATAAATCTATATAAAACATGTCATTATTATTTTTATGCCTAAAATTATTTTTAAATGAAAAATATGCTTATGTTCTATGGTCCAAAATTTTGGAAGAGGATTTTTTGGCACTTCAGAATATATTTTCTTCTTTGTTATTTTTACAAAGGCTATTTATGTAACACATTTATAAAACAATCCCATTTTCTTATAAAATGCCCACTATATGCAATAAAAAAAATACTAAACTGCATTTTCTCTACCCATCCCACTCTCAATTCTTGTCTATCATTGTATTTTATATATTGGAATCAGAACCAAAGAAGAAGTTCAGTAAAATAACAAAGAAATATATGTAATATTTTTACACCAGATAAATTTAATAGCATAATATGCTCTGGAGTAACATGTACAAGATTTGATAGATATTTTTGGCTGTATTTGCTTTTATTGCTTTGTTTTAACCATATGTTACCAAAAGAGCTAAGTCCACTGTCATGCCCACAAAAGGGCTTCTCATCTCTCTCTGTGTCTACTCTCTGAAGGTAATACCTATACTTACTGAATAGGTTTTACAATTGCCTATATGTTCATACATCTGTAAATCACACTGTTGTGTGTCTTCCTTTTTAATGTAATCATACTGTATCTATTCTTTCTCAATTAAATATTACATTTCTGTAATGTTATTTTTTTGTCTTTATTGATACACGTAGACTTAAATACATTTAACTGATGCAAAGTATTTTACTCTATGAATGAAACACGGTGTTTTGCCCATTTACTTAAACATAAACAGAAAATCTAATTATTGAGCTAAAAAGGAAATGCATCGCTATTTTTAAGTACTGAAATCAAAGAGGGAACTGAAATCTAAAGCACTGTGTTCATAGCTAATGCTTCATGAGACCAAATTTATAGGACAATTATATAGAGCCCTTACTAAGTAGTGGCTGTTCTTTTAATGTCTCAGAGGAAGGCTGACATTGCTTTGGGCCTACAGGAGGCAGAGACAAAATGTTGGGATTGCTCCCCTCAGTGGGAGGGGAATAGAGGAACAGAAAGACATGCCCAGAAACTCAGACAAGCAAGGTAGGTTGACCTTTGTTCCTACCTTCCATTAGTAATCAAAATGCAAAGACCATCACACATTTAGAAATTTGAAAATATGCTATGTCTGGGATACATGTTTACAAATGTAAACATGGGTTCTTTACTTGTGGAATTCCTAGAAAACTTGCAGAAGCAACAGTGGAAACACTCAGAAGATTGTTTGCGGAATGTGGTACACACAACTCAATCATAGGTTTGGGTAGAAGTGGGGGTTCCCAGGGATTGGTTACAGGAGAACAGTACTCAACGAGGATAAACTCATAGTAAAAACTTACGCACATTCAAACAATGCACAAATGAACTGTCATGAAGGAGATCCAATAGACATACATGACAGAATTAAGATCAACAAAAACTTGAGAAATATAGCACAGTCTGAAAGTACATTGTAAATAATTAAAGGGGTAAAAAGTGAATTAAATAAACTGAATAAAATGGAATCCTGAAAAATAGTAGTCATAAATAAATAATAAAAGAGAATTTAGAGCAAAAAGAAATATAGTCTTGGAAATGAAAACTCCCTGGGGGTTAATAATAGGAAACTAAAAGATCTATTTTAGGAAATAAATCAGAGTAATCTTACACATAGATATAACATGTAAAATTTAAAATAAATTTTAAAAAGGAAAAAAAAGTCCAAGACATATGGAAGGTGGAATAGGAATATTAAAATTCCACGTGATATTGACTTAATTAAGGAATGGAAAATCACTGGAGAGAGATAACAGTAAGACATAGAAAGTTTAAAAACTTTCCAGAATTTAAGAAAGATGTGATGCATCAGGTTAAAAATAACATAGTCAAATTTGAGTAGTATCAATAATAATGAAAATAAATTTATACTGACAAATCATACTAAAAATGTAGAATAAAAATGAAAATAAAGGGGTATGGGGTGAGGATCATAAAAAGTAAACATAGAGAAAAGAAATTACCTAACTAAGCCAAGTCAGAGACAACCAAAAAGATCATGCTTTATGGCAGATTCTTCATCTGCATGTACAGAAACAATATAATGTGATAATATTGCCAAACTGCTGAACTAAAGTAATTGTAAGCCTAGAATTTTTAACTCAAGTAATCAATATAAGTTAAGAACAAAATATATCCATTATTATATATAACCTAAAGCTGTATATGTGTTCTTTTTTAATCAGAAAACTAGCAAAGAGATTGCTATTTGTCTTATCTAGTTGATGTAATACGTTGAACTTTCCATTTCACTGCAGTCAGAAGATATAGGCACTACAAATTCTGCTGTATAATATGATCAATACTTATTTGGAGTTTAAGAGAAATTTTAATTTTCGATGAGCTGTGGAAAACAAATGTAGTATATTTGTTAAGGAGTCCAAGCTCGCACCACTCACTGCAGGCCAGGCCAATAGAGAGATGAGGTGTTGGGGCAAGGAATAGTGTCTTTATTCAAAAAGCCAACAGATCAAAATGATGGATGAGTTTCCCAATGAACCATCTTACCTGAATTAGAATTCAAGCTTCTTTTATACTAAAAAGGGAAGGGCTGTGTCTGGGTGTTGCAAATTTCTTCTTGCTGTCCAGACCCCCAGAGGGGCTGTGATAACCCTTTGTTCTTTCAGCTGTCCACATAGGTCTGGTCATTATGTTCCTATAAACGTCCAACAAGGCAATTGCTATTTTCTGTTCTGCAAATTTTTATCTCTATATGAACAGAAACGTGTTATACTACTGAAGGTCAAGCCTAGGAGGCAGAGCCTCCTAGAGCTATTATGAGCCTCAGGCTATAGGCAACATTCTTTTTAAAAAGTGCAGAGTCAGCATAACTAAGCACAGGCAATAGAGCACAAAGCTTGGAGCTAAAGGATTAGATTCAATATAGAGTCAGGTTTGTTATATTCTGTTACATATTTAATATATTTTATACACTTAGAAACACACACATATACATGCATATGTATTATCAATGCAACAGAACATTATTATGGAGATTAATTGCATTCTTATTTTATTTGGGCTGCTTTATCCATGAAATTTAAGAGCAATGGGTTACCTGTATAAATACATTTATTTTTCTGCTTTAATTTTTCTGCATGTAGGATTCAGTGTTGCTCAGACATGAATATTCACAAACATTAAATTTTGCTGTTAATTATATCATTATTTTCAATTTAATCTTACATCTATTAATTAGGAAATCCACATCATTTTTTCAAATGTTAAATTGTTGTAGAAGTTTTGTAATTATAAATTGTTATCACTCGGTCTCAATTTCTTTTAGAAGAAACAATTTTCAAACTTTTAACATAACTTTTTATTGGTAATTAGCCCATATATCAAAACAGCTTGTTTATACTATTATTTCTTGATATTTTCCCCTTTTTAGACATTGTCCTTTGAATTTTTTTATGGCAGCTAGATATTCATCTTTCTGATACCACCCCTCCAAGCCATATATGCAATTTCTCTTTTAATGTATTTTTTCACAAATATGTTAACTAAATATTTAATGTTTATACAATAATTACTATGTAAATAATATCACAGATGCATAAACTGTTTACATTTTCTTTTTAGTATTTTCCATTTATATTTCTCTGGAATTCAATAGTTGCCTTATTTTTTATCTGATTACTTTTACTATTACTAAGACATTCCTACACTTTCCAACAAAACTGTAGATCTGTAGGTGTCAGCTTTTTGTTTTATTTTGAGTGAGGTACTGTAACTCTGATTGAAACCTCTGAGGATATGGATAGGTTTGTCTGGTAAGGTGATTTCCTGAAATAAGACAGATTTGGCTCTTTCACTGGGGAAGATTTCAAATCTCAGAATATGGAGTTATTGAGTCAGGATGGAAAAGGAGTAATTGTTTGACTACATGGTACAGAGAAGTGATGAGGAAATCAGGGAATTTTTTTCTTTTTCTATTGTAATAACTGCTTTTATATAGAATGTTTCATAATTTTCTTCAGTAACTACCAATATTTCTGCATTGTATTGCCATCACTTTTGCCCAAATATCTATTACTTAATTGCACATGATTTTAATCCTCCAGCCTTTTACCTTTTTTTGTTTGTACTGCACCTAAATGATAGTCTCTAGAACTTATATAGTCTGTACATAAATCATGTTCTCTAATAAGTATTTTGATTTTGCTGTTAGAGATTTTTTGAAAAATTTTTTCATTCCATTTATTTCCTCTTACATCAGATATTATTTTCTTTTCATTCTTTTCTCTCATTATAGCACTTTCTTATGTAATGTAGTTCATATATTATTGATATATATATACCATTTAATCAAACTAGAATGTGTATATATATATATATATATAAAATGTTTAATTTTTAAGAAATTGCCAAACGGTTTTCAAGTGTCTATGTCAGCCCAACTTGCAGTGACAAAGTTCCAGTTGCTATGCAACCTCATTAATACTTCATTCTGTCACACTTTTAATTTAAGACATTCTAATGTGTGTGTAGTGATAACTCATGGGTGTGTTAATTTAGAATTTTCAAATAATTCATGATGTTTATTTGTCAAGTGTTTATTTGTCATCTCTATATAGTCTTTGATAAAGTACATATTCAAGTAATTGTGCCATTTTAAAAGTGAGTTGTTTATGGGATTACCTGGTGGCACAGTGCTTAAAAATCTGCCTGCTAATGCAGGGGACACAGGTTTGATCCCTGGCCCAGGAAGATCCCACATGCCGCGGAGCAACTAAGCCCATGCGCCACAACTACTGAGCCCGTGTGCCACAACTACTGAAACTTGTGCACCTAGAGCCCATGCTACACAACAAGAGAAGCCATGATGATGAGAAGGCTTCACACCACAAAGAAGAGTAGCCCCCGCTCACCACAACTAGAGAAAGCCTGCACACAGCAACAAAGACCCAACACAGCCAAAAATAAAAATAAATAAATAAATTTATAAAAATAAATAAATAAATGAATAAAAGTGATTTGTTTGCTTTCTTATTACTAAGTTTTTAGAGTTATTAATACATTCTGGATGAAAGTCCTTTTTCAGATATATGATTTTTTAATATTTTATTCCACTCTGTGGCTTGTCTCTTTGTTTTCCTCACATCATCTTTTGAAGAAGAGTTTTACATTTTGTTGAAGTCCACCTTTTTAAAAAATGTTGTAGACAGGCTTTTGGTGTCATATTTTAAAATATTTGCTTAACTCAGGATCAAAAATTTTATTCTTTCTTCCAGAATTCTAATAGTTTTAGGTTTTATGTTTAGGTATATGATTTATCTTTATTTAAGTTTTGTATGCAGTGAAAGGTACAGATCTAAATTCATATTTCTGCATATGAATATCTAATTGGTCTAGCACCACTTGTTACAAAAACAATCCTCTCCATAAATTGCCTTGGTAACTTAGTTAAAAATCAATTGACTGTATCTGTGTGGGTCTTTTACCAGACTTTCTATCCTATTCCATTGAAATATTTATCTAGATTTATGCTTATATTATAATCTTATTCTCTGCAACTTTAAAATGGAATTTTAAAATAAAGTTCCCTTTCCTTTTATGTGGTATATTTTAAATATGCTCTTCATTTAATCAAACTAGAATGTATGTATTGTCCTTCATTAGATATTACTTCCATACAAATGCATCAACCTACTACAATTTTGACTCATTTCTATGTAAAATCTATTATAAAATTTTACATTATTTGCTAAATTTGATTATAGTTAATTACCCTACATAATTCTAAATATACTTGTTTTATATATTTAATATTTCTTGAATAACAATAAGTTTTTCTTATAATATCCATTGACCTTGGCTATATTTATCAGTTTGACAGGTTTTGTTTCAGTTTTTATCACTGATCATTATTACATCCTTATTCATGTTTCACTAAGCTTTTTTCTTATTATTTTTATATTTTCTTGAGTTAAGTGTATAGATAATGTATTATACATGTTTTTCTTATTACAAAATAATTTTAAAGCTATGAATTTTACTCTAAGCAGCATTTGAGCATTATCACCAACATTCTGAAATTAGGCCCAAATAATGACATGGTTTATTCTCTAATTATGAAGAAGCTGGGCCAATGTTTATTTTGTTTCTATTTTGTCTTTTTTTTTTTTTAACATCTTTATTGGAGTATAATTGCTCTGCAGTTGTGTGTTAGTTTCTGCTTTATAACAAAGTGAATCAGCTATACTATTTTGCCTTAATCTCCATGTCACATATAAGATGTGGCTTTGCCAGGCTTTTTGGTGATGCTTCTCTAGTTCCCACCAGTGAGAAACTCAACATATTAGGAAAATGCTGAATTATGGGAAACACTCTCATCATTAAGAGTTTGACCTAATTTGGCTTAGTTTATCTTTGGATCTCTCAGCCTAGTTGTCTCTTGATAATGGATACTTTCAATAATTTTTCTTTTCTGTTTCATTATCCATTTAGGTCCCAGCCTTTTCCCCTAGAAGTTGAGGAAGTGAAGTTCATGTTGAAATAAGATATACTCATCTTCTTTTCGTTTCTTTAGAACTCAGTGGTGTTTTGTCTGAAGGGGTTTTTGAGAAAATTCCACAATGCCTTTTCACACACTTTGCAAAGTTTAATTCTTTGTATGTGGCATATGGGTGTCACTCTCCTCTACATTACACACAGACTTTTCCCTTGTTTTTATATTATTTGATCTTTTCAGTAGTATCTTTTGAAGAGCTAAATATGAAAACGTTTTTGCAATTGTCAACTCTTCCTAATTTTCAACTGCTGTAACTATCCTTGGTTTATAATAAACATAAATAAACATCAGGTAAGTCTAGCTTTCCTTACCATTAAATTCTTAGATATACTTCCTTAATATACTTAGCCACTTATTTTTTGTGTGTGAAATAATTTTTTATAAGATTATAAGAAAAATTCTTTAAGAATTTTAGATTAATTAGAGAATAGACAACATTGCAACATTTAGGCATTTTCTCAAGAAATCTGCTATATCATCCCATTTGTTCACATTTTTTTTTTCTCTCAGATTTTCTAACTTATGTAATATAGGTCATTCATTCTTCATGTTAACATTATTCCTAGACACTTAATGTATATTGCTTGTATCATAAATGGTATTTCCATTTATATTATATATTTTAACCAATTATTCATGATTTTTTAATGTGTAACTCTTTAGGAAATCTAAGACTTCAGACAAAAATAAAACTAAATGTTTTCAAAAATCAAAGAAGACTTGCATTGTTCCCCTATTGTTTCCTTAGCATGATATTATTGGCATTGAAAATTTTTCCTGTTATTCAAACTATACCTTTATTCTCAAAACTTCTTACAACTGTCATTGTTCAAATATGCTTTATATCAATATAACATAAATGTCATTGTAAAATGTATGATATACACAGTGAAATATTAATTCCTCATACTTTAAAGTTCATAAAATGAAAACAAACCTCCCATCTTTTATGTATACTTTAGAGTCAGCATGCAAATGTCTCTTTAAGAAGACATCTTATCTTAAGAAGATCGTAAGTTGCATTGAGCATGCATGAAAATATATATTTTGGCATAAGGTAAAATACCGAGCTTTCTACATAGTGTCAAACAGTGATCAAATAGGACACAGCTGAATACAAAGACATAGAAAGATGAATTCTAATTACTACTATATAAATATTAATTCTAATAAGAAGAATAGGATTTTCATAAAATATTGATGAAAATAATGAAAAAAAGGCAATTGGTTGCCACAAAAAGAAATCTTCACACAGAAAACATCTAAGTTTTTACAGTTTGCAAATAAATTGGTAAATAAATTGCTGTATATGTAAATTAGTTATTGAACTAAATGGCATGACTTGAAAGCACTGAAGTTCTCCTTGAAGAAATATGACAGAAATAGTGACATGAAAAATAATTTATAAAGTAGAATAAGAAACAATGAAGTAATGACAAATATTTTTACTTAAATTAGGGAAAGAGAATGAAGCATTCCAGGTAAAGGGAGATGAAAATTAAAATGAGACTTGAAGACTAGTTACGTGACAGAAATAGAGATGGAAAACTATTCATAGTAATTGGAATAAGGTAAAGATATAATTGTGAAAGTTTATAAAGTAAACATATATGGTTTCAGAAGAGAAAAAGAGGATGGCAAAAAACAAAAACAAAACAACAACAAAGATTTTAAGGTAGAGATATGTTTTTGAGAACCTTATATGTGAAGTGATGGTTATTTGATTTTATTTTGAAAGCCAGTGGTTCTTAACATTTCTTTAGTCATAGATATTGTTTGAGGATCTGATCAAAGTTATTGATTCTTTGACTGTATGTTACAGATGACTTATGCTGACTTGTAGTTGTTAATTCTTACATTTTTAGGAATTTCCTGAACCAACTGGTGTTAGCTACTTGAAATAGGTAGCAGTGAGAGTGAGTATTAATGCTGTGGAAATAGGCAAAAATAAAATTTGGGTTTTTTTTTGCTATTTTCTCCCTCTCTCCAGCTCCCTTTTCCCCCTACTCCTCTTCCTCCATACTCTTTCTCTCTCTGTCTTTCTCTCTCTGTACTTCTTCCCCTCTCAATCTTTTAAATTTTATTTATTCTTATTTTTGGAAAGTCAGTTGTTAGTCATTTATCTGCACACTGCTGAATTTTTTCATTACCAAATTTATTTATTCTTATACACTTGAAATTTTGAAGCAAAGTTATAAGTTTTTCATAAAACCTCTGAACTACTACATGGATTTATTCCATTTTATTTATTTATTTGAGTGTAAGATTAGGAATCATTTTATGGTTATTTAGGAGACATTGGAATATTAACTTTAAAAGCAGGGCTAGGGCTTCCCTAGTGGTGCAGTGGTTAAGAATCTGCCTGCCAATGCAGGCGACGTGGGTTCGATCCCTGGTCCGGGAAGATGCCACATGCCGCAGAGCAACTAAGCCTGTGCGCCACAACTACTGAGCCTGAGTACTACAACTACTGAAGCCCACGCACCCAGAGCCTATGCTTAGCAACAAGAGAAGCCACCGTAATGAGAAGCCTGCACACCGCAACCAAGAGTAGCCCCCACTCGCCACAACTAGAGAAAGCCTGCACGCAGCAACGAAAACCCAGTGCAGTCAAAAATAAAATAAAAGTAAAGCAGGGTTATATTACTAAAACTTAGTATATTTAAAATAATCCAGCAATGCAAGCCTAAATTTCGTGGAGGATGGAGAGAATTCCCATTTTGCAGTTGAGAAAAGTAAGGTTTACCTGAGTTCACTTAATTATGAATAACAGGAGGCAGAATTTAAACACAGGGGTTCAGCACTGAAGTTCAGGATTTTACAAGTCAGCTGGCAGACTTAAGTTTCTGAACCAGCCTTTGTTCCCAAAAGCCTTGAAGATGATGACCTATTCTCCTCCCCGTCTCATGTGACTTCCACTTGCTCTTTTGTCAAATGGCATCAATTCAATAAATTAAAGAAAACAGATGGAGAGGCACATCAAGTCGGCATTACACAATCCACTAAAGTAATTAAGCAATTACTTTCAGGAACACATTCCTCCCTCAAATATTATAATGTGTTGCATTATCAACACTTTTCTTACAGAGGATTAAGAGCATTAAGAAAATTAAGCATCATTAAGAGGCTTGCCATAAAATTACATAGTAAATTATTAAAACTAAACCCATTTTTGATTCATCAATGTGTTTTTGTTCTTTTCTTTGGTAAGGATCAATTTAGTGAAGGGAAAAATAGAGAGAGGGAAGATGGAAAACCAAAGAGACTGGCATAGGCTTATCATGCCAGAGGAGATTAGTGGCAAGCTTCCAACTATGTGCTATAAAAACCTTAGAGGCCTTTTCTCAATAAATTATCTAGCAACATAGATTGGAAAGGGAAAGAGAAAGTAGAGAGAGACTCATCTATGAAACCTGTGCTGATGTATAAATTCCTTTTTAGTATTCTCCAAAGTGAGCCAGCAGCTACCTAGCATCTGAAGGCAATCTTATCTCTCTCTTACACACACACACACACGCACACACACACACACACACACACACACAGTGTCATGTCTTTGCATTGCATGAGAAAAGACTGAGGAAAAATGAAGGTGAGTCATTCACAGATATGGCAGTGCAGCTGGGCACGGAGAGCTGTCACTTGCTTCTGTCAGGCCTGAGGGATTTTAATCCCTAGGTATCAGATCCTGCCCAGATGTAAAGCTGACCCTCACTTCTGCTTTCCTTAACACCAGTGGAACTGATTTCAAAGCACTGCAGAAGACGATTAATCAACTTACATGTGTTTGTAAAATGAAACTGATAAATTTGCAGGTTAGCATGACTATGACCACTTCTAACACATTAGCAATTTCTATTAGCCTAAATTTTATCACATGGCTTTTACCATTTGCTCCAAAATGGGAAACATAGGGTAACTGATTCGAAAACAAACAAACAAACAAAAAAACTGTCAGATGGTCCTGGAACCTCACATGATATTAAGAAAGTGTGCTGTCTTGTCATAAGAAAACATTTTTGTGAAGAATAGATTCTCTATGTCATCAGGTAATATTATTGTGAATATCAGTAATATAAGATGGAGTTTAGGCGAACTGGCACAGCTATTAAACATCAGATTTTTAGACAGAAGCCACATATGTTAATGAAGATCTGGATGAACTCACTCACTCATATTCTCTGCTTATTTTTACCAGGTAGAATACTAAGAACATATTATTTTTTGGAAATTTTTGGAGAGTAGAAGGTAAAGAAAGAAAGAACATCAATGTTCAGAGACTGAGTGTGTTGTATAAGTTGTGATGGAAAATATGGAGAGACTGATTAGTTTTTAAGCATTATTTCTTAAACCATGTGTTTTAATAAAGGTATCACTTGGCAGAGTAATTCTATGCAGGAGGCTTTATACAAGTGGAATTTTCTAAAGGGTTACAGTCAAAACTTAAAGGCAGTGCCTCAACCAATGATCATACATGTGCCATGGATTGGTAGCACCAATATTGTAGAGATGTACAGAAAAATGCATTTTTTGTCTCACATTCTTCAAGGAATTCAGTAAGATTGGAGTGGGATCCAGAAAAGAAGTAAATGTAATCATTCCCTAACTGAGAACTATGCAATTTGGGAAACCACTGTCCCTGGCCTTTTTATACTAGAGCAATGGCCCTGCTTGAAGAGGGAGAAAAGTGCAAAGATGGCAGGGTGTTCAGAGGAAGCATAAAAGGTGCCATTTCCATTATCTGAAAGAACAAAAAGGGACCATGTGCTATAAGTTTTGTAGCTTTGAAATTTAGACCTGAAAAATACAAAGACCATTAGTATCACTCTATTTGATTGAATCATTTTGAATAACCATCTGAAACTTCTCCCAATCTCCTTATATTACTGACATTCACAGTTATATTGTTGGTAATATATAGGTTCTCTTTCTCACAAAAATGCTTTCTTGTGATAAAACTAGCATATATATTCTTCCTTGGCGTGAATGTGAAGGGGTTTGGGGTATGGTGGGCAAGAGGGTTGAGGTCTGAATTCTTCCACTGAATTCAACTTGGGACGCTGAATTTTACATAGAGTAATCAGACACAGTCTCCACTTTGTGAAAATCTGAAATCAAGTTGCCTTTTTATAAGATTTAAGTGTCACATTTACTTAATTAAACATTGTTAAGGTAGTGACAGTCTGAATCAAGCTGATGAGAGCAGAATTGTTGCAATAAATTGGATCAGTGAAGATCTGAGTCAAAGGCCACCTAACACTTCCTGTTGTTTTTAGCACATTTTAAGCCTGATCACCAAGAATATTGTTTCAAGTCCTTCGTTCATTTAGACATGCTACAATATATGCATATCTAGGACTTGAAGGAAAAAAATCAGTCAATATGTAAACTTCAGCATTCCAAAACCTAAAACGAAATTATTGAAAATTAATTGCAAAAAAATCTTGAATTGATGTGAAATGCCACTATTTTTGTCTAAATTATTAATAAAGAATTTCCACAAATCTATTTTGTGAAAAAATTATTATACTTATTGTTTATTCATTTAAGAACACCCTGACCTATCCAATAAATTAGATAAGGCTTTTAGATTGCTTACTGAAATAGAACAGAGATCTTCAGGGTCCTTCAGGTTAGATTAAAAGGGTCCAAGACAGGTAACTCAACCAGGAAACAAAACAGCTGCTATGAATTTTGAAAGGAAAAACAAGAATTGAATTGAATCCAAATAAAGCAATTGTTTTAGGATGCTGAAAATGTTAATTGGAAGATGCTAAGTAAAAATGATCACTCTCTGAAATCTAAAAATTTAAGTTTGATTCCACTTTCTTTGTAATTGATTAAGCCCCACAATCTCACTCGAGAAGAGGAAAATATATTTGCTGTTTTTCTCATACAGAGTCCTGGGATAACATAGGTGAACAGTACCTCTTGGATGTTATATATAATTGTGAGGTGCAGCTTGAAATTCTGAAGTCCAACGTGGGGGGCAAAGTGAGAAATTAAATCCAGACCATCAGGCAAGAGAGGATAAGCTTGCTGCAGTAAAACACCACCCCATTATCTAAAGAGCTTGAAACAAAAAATGAATTTATTCTTCACTCACATCGTATGCCCAAACCCAACTCAACATCATCATTCAAAAATCAGGCAGATACAGAGAACATTATTGAAGACATGGCCAGTCTCCATGCCAGAGGAAAAGAACTTTGAAGGAATTTGCACTAGTAGTAGCGTACTGTAGTCCAGAAGTATAACATGCCATGTCTGCTCACAGCTCAGTGTCCAAAATGAGGTACGTGGTCCAGCTGACTGACTACAAAGACAAAAGAGAAGGGAATCTCACCATATATCTGGGAGGTGGAGAGGGAAACTATTTGGCAATTAGTAGTGACAGCTGCCATATCAAGATGTTTAGGTATTTATCTGAGTTTGGGATATAAGGCAAAGGATTCAGAAGTAAAAATGTTTTGATTAATTGAAAGAATAGCATAACTCCTCAGGACTCTTAGTGATGAAGAGGTAAAAAAACTACTTAAAATTATTATGAAGATATAGCCACTGAACTAATGACAGGGGCTCTCTGTTTTCTTATCCTAGGATAAGTAGCCTTTCTGATATGGACAAACAAAATCTGGGAGGTGGGGCTTTCTGTGAAGCAGATGTCTTTTCAGATTTTATATATATATATATATATATATATATATATGGAATTTGAAGGACACTGGAGAGCCCTCACAGTTCTGACAAGATTCTTCTTTCAAGTTTACCCTGTTTATTTTCTGGTTAGTTTCTGAAATACTCTGAAAACATTTTGGAAGTGTCCCCATGTATAATCTGGATTCCTGGCCTCTCTCTCTTTATATATACATGTTTTATATCTTTTCTAACATAATGGGAAGGAGACTACTTCTAACTTAGTATCAGGAAAATAATAAATGTGGGAGGCTCTATCTGGGCAACAGCAAGGGAATACTAGTATGGTAAAGGGATGTTTGCATGCTAATGTACATCAGGAAAACACCTGAATAAATAATGCTCTCAAAATGCTGGGTGCATGGTGGGAAGAAAGTGAACTGATAAATATAGAATCTGTGGAAGGTATTCTTTGCCTTCCCATAATTAATCATAATAACCCCTAATATTTTTTAAGTTGCTTATCAATGGCAGGATCCGTGGAAAGTGAGGTACATGTATTTTCTAATGTAAATTCCTCAATATCTTATGAGGTCAGGAGGAGAACAGGGCAAGGCAATATTAAACAATTTTCCACAGAGCACATAGCTAGTGGAAAACCCAGAACATTAACCCAGATGGGCTGAGTTCAGAGTCATCTTAAGTGAACACCTCAGTGTGGGTGGGAGGTAAAAATAAATAGCATCAAACTTAAATTCATGATTTGATGAGAAGAATCACATAAAGGTAGACATATGGAGTGTGTAAAAAACAAGTGAGAGAATTCAACTTTAGCAGCTTGGGAGGAGTTAGGAGACGGTAAATAACGAAAACTAATGTTGTGGTGATAGTGCTGTTTTCCTCTCTCTTATCTCCAGAAGAGTTTAACAATGTTTCAGGATGTGGGACCAGGCAACTTCCTGTATTGTTTAATGTCTGTGGACTAGGGAGTCACCAACACAGAAACAACATCCCGTTAAACTTGGTATGCTACATTAAAGTGCAAAATCAAGTTTTCCTTCTAATTAAATTTTAATGTTTAAAGCTATTTTATTGAGAGCTTGATATAACTGTTTGCTCATCATCGTCCTTAAGCAGAGACTATTTAAAAAAATAAAACAACAAAAGTAGAATAGAAGCTAACCTAGAGATAATCTAAAGCACTGTAATAAAACTACAAGTCACCTTGACAATAACAATGACAATAAGGAAACAGGAACAGACTATCCCTGGATACAAAAATCAAGCAGCTCAGTGTTGCTTGGCTGAGGAGAGTAGAGGCAGAAATTGACTCAGCAATTGAGTTCAAAGATTGCAGTCAGCCTTGCATACACTTAAATAGACATTCAAGAGGTGGGTAGATTTCAAAATTTTATTGTATTAATTTATATTAATATAGATGAAAGAGAAAATATAAGGAAAGTTTTCTATTAGGAAAATAATTGCAGTAAAATAATGATTAAAATATAAATGCATATGCAAAATAAATCAATCTTGAAAAAATATACCTAAGGTATGGAATTTGGATTAAAAATATTTAGAGGGGGCTTCCCTGGTGGCGCAGTGGTTGAGAGTCCACCTGCCGATGCAGGGGACACCGGTTCATGCCACGGTCCGGGAAGATCCCACATGCCGTGGAGCGGCTAGGCCCGTGAGCCATGGCTGCTGAGCCTGCACGTCCAGAGCCTGTGCTCTGTAACGGGAGAGGCCACAACAGTGAGAGGCCCATGTGCCGCAAATAAAATAAAATAAAATAAAAAATATTTAGAGGATATATGCTGAGTGGGGCAGGAAATTGCTACAAACAAATAAATAAATAAAGGTTGATCTCAGAAGCATTAGAGTAAACATTGAAACATATATATGGAAACTAAGAAAAAAAAAAAGGTCATGAAGAACCTAGGGGTAAGATGGGAATAAAGACACAAACCTACTAGAGAATGGACTTGAGGATATGGGGAGGGGGAAGGGTAAGCTGTGACAAAGTGAGAGAGTGGCATGGACATATATACACTACCAAACGTAAAATAGATAGCTAGTGGGAAGCAGCCGCATGGCACAGAGAGATCAGCCTGTTGCTTTGTGACCACCTAGAGGGGTGGGATAGGGAGGGTGGGAGGGAGATGCAAGAGGGAGGAGCTATGGGAACATATGTATATGTATAACTGATTCACTTTGTTATAAAGCAGAAACTAACACACCATTGTAAAACAATTATACTCCAATAAAGATGTTAAAAAAAAAAAAGCTAATCTGGGAATTTTGGTGTAAGGTTTAGACAAGAAAGGAGAAGCCTCTCCAATTGGAATAGTTACTCAAAGGTTAGAAGTGTAAGTAAGCAGAGCCTGTAAAGGGAGCACGTATTTTGGGCTTTGGCCCCATGACATTCCAAAAGTGAAATCAATGGCTTGCAGTAAGATCATGGGTTATTTATTCATATTTTCAGGAGATGATACTCAATTTTCAGAATCAAGATTTCCAAGCAGCCAAATACCACTTATATTAGACTGGTTTAAAGATCAGGACCCACGTCATTGTGCAACAGTTATTCTTAAGTAAGTAAGCATATTAAAATATTTAATTTAGTGTATTGAAGGAAACTTCAAAAAGGTTCTTCACTTGATAAAACAGAATAAAATATACCCCTACCTAGACAATATATAGATAATGTTAATATCATTTAAATATCTCCATTATTTTGTCCCAACAAATATTCTCCAGCTTCCTCTCCCATTGTTACCATAATAATACAGTCGCCAATCCAATATTAGTTGCCTCAGAGGGGATTGGGGGAAATGACTGGAAATGGATGTTAGGGAAATTTCTAGAGTGATGGAAATATTATATATTCATAGAGTTCTGGGTTGCTTGACTATACATATACATGCTAAAACTCATCAAAATATAAACTTGGAATCTGTATTTTTACATATAAATTATGCATACGATGTTACGTTTAGTTCAATATAATGAAACAGAATGAAGGAAGAGGAGATAGGAGAAAAGGAATCGATAAAATGTGCATATAGATAATTATTTTCAACTCATTAGCTGCAGAAGCAAGCAATGATATAGCTCACTAACTGTTGGAAGAGTGTTATCAGGGTCCATTCTTACTGAATTTTTATAAGATGGAATACATATATACACATTTATAAACATATAAAAGCACATATATGATATCCTTGTTAGCTCTGAGATGATCCACTGTCGATGGAAAAATGATGATGCTGTAGCAATGTCGTAAGTAGAAAAGAAAATGATAGGATCTAAAACACCTTTGGTGGAATTGACTTTAACAAGAACTGCAAAGTTCACCTAAATGAACTGAAATGTGGAGTGGGTGCAGAAAGTGGTAGGTATGTATATCTGCTAGCTAGAGTCTATGGAATTTCTCTTCTGATTGCCTCAAATTTTTCACAAAATTAGAAAGAGGGGCCTTTATCTGGAATGTGGAAGAAGGAGGAAGTGTTTTGTACTTGAAAGAAGAGGAAAAAGAAAGAAGCAGTCAGACAGGAGAGTAGGGAAATAAAGATCAATATCTGGCAACATCAAGACTCCAGTTGAGGTTTGTAATTATGGATCCAAAACAAGTATGTAGAGGCAGAAGAACCGGACTTTCCAGCAAATGTATTTTAAATCCAAGAAAATGGCTACTGCACGATTTTGCTTGGTCCTTAAAAGCAGAGTACTCAGCCAGCATATGAGAAGAGAGGTCCAGAAAACACATTTGGAGTTTACTATTAAAAATTTTAACCCCTGGCCCTTTCTTCTCACCTCAACACTAATCTTGTCATAAATCTATTGCTACTTCTGATACCTTGACATCTTCTCCTTTCTTCAAATATCTTTTCCACCTCCCTAAATCAGCCACTATTTTGATAGTCATACCCTAAAATTTGGCCACTGCCAGTAACTGCAATCATATAAGAATCTAGGCTGTAATCGTTTTGCATTCTGACCTTTATCTCTTAAAAATCACATCCTTTGACAGAACTACAGCTCTGTCAAGGAAATTATATTGATCCTACCATCTTTGCCATATCCCTCATTCCCACTCACACCTTTATTTTTCTTCCCATGGCCTATCACTACATTCAATCCTCCACCTACATGCTTATTTCCTTACCTTTCTCTCAACTTGTGGGAAAAATCAACTTTAGTTCATATTGACTTTGCCTGCTCTCATTCTCACCCATGCATCTAGATGTGGCTATTGAAAACCACACAGCTATGCCATAGTCTCAAGTAAGTGAAAGAAAAATAAAGTTAAGGGAGTTGCTCATCATTTCTAACACTTTCCCTAGTCTGTTTACTCTTCCATTCCATGCCCATTTCCCAACCATTTTGTTACCATACATTGATATGCCTCAAATACATTACAAGTTTGCAAAATATATGTTCCAGTACTCACAGAGCAGTTAGGAGATGTCTGGAGTGACTTATAGACCCTAGTTACCTTGGAATTACTCCCAGTCACCTCCAGCTGTGAGCAGTCTTACATGTCTTCCAGCGTTTTGCACAAATATAATTTTCCAAGTGTACCATGATGTGAAAATATTTTGAGGTACTGTAAAAAGTGACTATTTCACAACTTTCTTCTTAAATGTTAAAAGCTTCTCTCGCTTCTTCACTCTATGCTGATTACCTGACTTCTTACATCCCTGGAAAATAAACACTATAGCAGATTTTGTTAACATCATCCCCACCAGATTGACCAACCTGAAATCTTACCTCTGTATTGTACCATCCTTTCTTTCGACATGGATGGAGGTCCTATCCAATTCAACCATATTATTTTTCACTAAATTCCATTATCATTCTTCTAGTCAGGGATTTTATTCCTGTAATTTTTCCCTTTTCCCTACATCTTGCATGGTTCTGTATGTAATGGTTCATTTTATCAGTTTATATCCTATCAGTTCACCTCTCTTCTCAAGAACACTTTATCCTGAACTCATCTCCTGTTCCCTTTATCAAACTCTTCAAAAGAGCTATCTTTAGCTTTTTTATCTAAATCTCATCTTCCCCTTCTCTTCTAAATACATTCCAATTAGAATTATTTTATACAAACTACTCTACAGAAACATTGTTTGTCAAGATTATTAATGACCTTCATGTTGCTTATCATCAATACTCAACTTTACATTTATTCCCTTTCATGGTAGGGAGAATAAGGAACCATCTAAGGACCTGCACATCCTAATCCCCAGAACCTTTGAAGGTTTCATGTTACACAGAAAAGGGGAATTAAGGTTGTTAATCAGATGATTTAAAAATAGTTTACACTAGATTATCTAAGTGGGCCCGGTGTAATCACAAGGGTCCTTAAAAGTGGAAACAAGAGGTAGAAGAAAAGTCAGTGTCAGAATAATGCAAAGTGAGGAAGATTTAACTGACCATTGCTGAAGATGGAAAAGAACCATGAGCAAGGAAGGCAGACGACCTCTAGAAGCTAGAAAATGTAAGGAAACATTCTCCCTTAAGCCTCATCATATACTTCAGAGGTTCCTTTGCATGTGCCTTAACAGCAACTGAATGGCTACATGTGGGTCCTAGACTTCATTTTCTCTGTCTATGGTCATTATTTATTTTACACATTCTATTGACTTTGGAACCGTCTAAAGGCTGATGACTCCCTAAATTATTTATTTATATTTTTAAGTAAATCACAGTTTTATTTATTGAAAGGTTTTTTTTTTTTGGAAAAATTTATTTATTTTTGGCTGCATTGGGTCTTTGTTGCTGCACATGGGCTTTCTCTAGTTGCGGCAAGCAGGGGCTACACTTTGCTGTGGTGCATGGGCTGCTCATTGCGGTGGTTTTACTTGTTGTGGAGCATGGGTTCTAGGCACGTGGGCTCAGTAGTTGTGTCTCATGGGCTCTAGAGCACAGGCTCAGTAGTTGTGGCACACGGGCTTAGTTGCTCCGTGACATGTGGTATCTCCCTGGACCAGGGCTCGAACCTGTGTCCTCTGCACTGGCAGGCAGATTCTTAACCACTGCACCACCAGGGAAGCCGCCCCAAATTATCTTTTTAAACAGTGTCTCTCTTCTGAATTCCAGACTCATATGTATCTACCTGCCTCCTTGATATCTCCACTTGAATGCTTATTGTGATCTCATATTCAGTAATTCCAAGACACACTTTCTTTTCTCCTACCCCCAACACTCCCCCCCACCAAAAAAAAAAACCAATACTGGCTCATATGCAGACTTCTCCACCTAAGTAAACGACATATCCATCTTTCCATTTGCACAAAAAATTGTTGTAGTTTATCCTTGATACCTTTCAAATCCTAAATGCAGTTCATTTGTAAATTATGTTGGCTGTGTCTCCAAGTTTACAAGTAATCTACCTCTCCATTTCTGATTTCACTCCTGACCTGCTATTATTTGTGCGAACAAATATCCCTCTACTTTAAGGTCTTCTCACTTGTTTCTCCATTGGTTTGTAATAAATCCAGTCCCCCATGTATCTACATGGTTTTATCCTCTTACTTCCTTCAGATCTCCCAAATGCATCATATTAAAAGCTTTCTTTAGTCCCCTTCATTAATCGCATTCCTTTCCCCAGGGTCATTCTACACTTATTAGCCTACTTTATTATACTCATGAAACCTGTCACATTCTTATATATTTTTTATTTGCTTATTATATTCCCACATCAGATATAAGCTCCATGAGGGTAGGTTTTTGTTTACCTCTGTATCCCTTCTACCAAGAACATGATGCAGCAATGCATAGATAATAAATATTTATTAAATATTTATTTATTGACTGTGAACAAGACTTTAGGGAATGCTATATCTCATCAAGTACACAGATGCAAAGTTTTCATCCCAGCCCTTATATTAACAGAAATAATGTGGTTCAATTTGGTATTAAGAGTGTTCTGCTTCCAATATCCTTTATTTCTCAGGAATATTAATATTTAATAATTAATATTCTTGGGTATACAAATTCTGCATTTTCAATTACATCAGTTGCAAATGACAAAACTAAGAGAGGCAAGAAAAGATACTGTTTAAATTTGTGTTTTTCATTCTAGGAATAAGTTTATTACCTCGTAGAGACTGTAAGATACTTTCTAATCTTTGGAAATGAATAGGAATTATCAAGTTTAGATACGATGCAGAAGAAAAACTAGAGAGACCTGGAAATGATTTTACTTATTACACATGACAGATATGGTTTATTCAGAGACACATAGTCATTGTTCTGAGCTATGAAATTTCCATCATCGTTAGCTTTCCTTCTTTCCCAGCCAGCATTATTTCCCCGTCCTATAGCCATAGCTCAGAAGAAACATATCACCTACAACACACACACAAACACACACACACACACACACAGTCCAATAATCCTAAACTGTTAACATTCTGAGAAGGAATGAGAATGCGACAGCATGGGATAGGGAACCAGGATGGTGTCATAATTGTGTGATGAGTTTTGTGTCCTTTTGAAGTAGCATCCCTACAGCTAAATTTGCTTACCTTTAAAATACAGACACTCCAACTCTAATTCTTGGCAGCATCAGTTAGTAAGAAAATTATTTGCTTTGCTGCTTTGCTGGGGAATCTTTCACTTTATTTTTCTTTTTTAACAGGGACATTGTACACAATCTCCTTTCTGGGCAAAACATCCAAGGTGGTGAAGACAGTTGTTAATATCTCCCTACTTCACAAATCTGTATATTTACATGAACTCAGACATTATTCTTATGAAAATTATGTTCTCCTATGCTGCCTCATATGTTTCATGTTCTAATGTAAGTCACTTAACAATATCTCCTCCTAATATATATATATATATATGGTTTTCAGTAATTATAAATTACAGAGTATTTAAACTTCTTATGTCTCTTAAGAGTAATTATACTTTTATAGGAGTCAGAAGTTTAAATATAAAAGGGTATAAATCTAGGGACACTCTATCATTATGGTATTTATAATACACCTGGGAGTATACAATATTGTCAATCACTTTGCTCCTGCTAGTGCTAACTTATTCATGTACTCTCTATGTTTTATCCTTGTTCTTAACTTAGACATAAGCAATTTCACCTTCAATTTGACATATCTAGAAGTTCCTTTTAAAGTTTACTTTAAGAAGTAAATAATAGCATATTGAATTATATAAGATGACATAAAATATCTCTATACTATTTTTCTTTTGAAACATTTAAGCTAAAGGAGAATCTAAAGACAAAATAATTTGAGAACAAAAGGACAAATTTACTCACTGGCAACTTGCACTTTGTGTTTCTTGGAACCATTATTCTATGAGCCCAGAGAAACTTTTCAGAATCCTAACTATCTTGCTGGAGAGAATACATAGAGTTCCTGAGATTTCATAGAAGGAGAAAGGCCCAGATGAACTCAATCTTCCATATCTTTCAGCCAAAGCAAAAGGCATGTGAATAAAATAATCTTTGACTCTCCAGATCAAAACTAAATACCACTAGAGGATTTCAATCAACAGTCAGCAAAAATAGCAGAGAAATCTGCCAGGCAAGCCCTGCTTGAATTTTGATGGCCCAAATCATGAAATATTACAAAACATTTGTTTCAGTAATTCACCAAAACTGTGGGTAGATTCTTATGCGACAAATAGTAATTGTCTAACTGATTTATTTTTACCAGTTTATTATAAATTTTAATTTGTTCTACCAGTTCCATAAGCCATTTTGTGTTCTTTCTTGTTCCTTTGTGATTAATTTATTAAAAAATAATTCTACTCTCTCTCTAATATAAACTATAACTTTTATCATATTTGAGTATGGTTTTGGGTTCTAAATATATTTTAATTTCAAAAACATGCTAGTATTGTGAAGGCAGATACATTTAGATTAACCCATAAATTTACCCATTTTGTTAACTTTTTTTTTTCCTTTTGGTTTCTCTAAGCTTCCTTATGGGATTACTTTTTGTTTCTTCTGGTAAAACTATTTTTTCCTATTTTTGATATGATTCCACTAGTATTTTTTTTCCTTTTATTTGTCTGTAAAACTTTATTTTAGAAGAATATTTTTTGCTAGTTTATAATTCTACATGGGCAGTTCCATTTTGTCACACATTAAAATTTTAATTCCATTGTCTTCTAAAATATATAATTACTATTGAAAGTTTAACTGCCATATATAGCTCCTTTGAATGTAATATCATTTTATTTATATTAATACTTTTTTTTTCTTTTCTTTTATTGTTTTATTCCTGACATTTTGGTTTTTGTACCTATCCTTTGCATTTATCCTTCTTGGAATTTGTTGTGCCTTTTGTGGCCTGATATTTCCCTATTTTCAGAAAATTTAGTACTTATCTTTTAAGTAGTTCCCCTATACTATTCTCTCTCTCTTCAGTTATATGCATATTAGAATATTTCACTATATCCCTTTCTTTATAACATTTTCAATAATTTCTATTATTCTGCTTTGTTTTTGTATGAACCATCTTCTATCTTTTGATGTGTCCAATCTGTTCTTAAGTTACTGTATCTTTCTCATTTCTTATTTTTCCATTTGTTTTTTTGTACATGGGCAAAATTGCCAATCTTGCTTTCTAATTTCTTAAACATACTAAGACAAGTTATTTAAAAATCTTTGTCAGCGGAAAGATCTTAAAGATGGCGGAGGAGTAAAATGTGGAGATCAACTTCCTCCCCACAAGTACATGAGAAACACATCTACATGTGGAACAACCCCTACAGAACACCTACCAAACGCTGGCAGAAGAACTCAGACTTCCCAAAAGTCAAGAAACTCCCAATGTACCTGACCGTCTGGCTGACAGGGTCTGGTGCTCCAGCCGGGTGTCAGGCCTGTGCCACTGAAGTGGGAGAGTCAAGATCAGGACATTGGTCGACCAGAGACCTCCCAGCTCCATGTAATATCAAACAGTGAAAGCTGTCCCAGAGAGCTCCATCTCAATGCTAAGACCCAGCTCCACTCAACGAGCAGCAAGCTACAGTGCTGGACACCCTAAGCCAAACAACTAGAAAGACAGGAACACAACCCCACCCATTAACAGAGAGGGTGCATAAAATCATAATAAGGTCACAGACATCCCAAATCATACCACCGAATGCAGTGTTGCCCACCAGAAAGACAAGATGCAGCTTCATCCACCAGAACACAGGCACCAGTCACTTCCACCAGGAAGTCTACACAACCCACTGAAACAATTTTAGCCACTAGAGGCAGACACCCAAAACAACAGGAACTATGAACTTGCAGCCTGCGAAAAGAAAACTCCAAACACAGTAAGTTAAGCAAAATGGAAGACAGAGAAATACACAGCAGATGAAGGAGCAAGGTAAAAACCCACCAGACCAAACAAATGAAGAGGAAATAGGCAGTCTACCTGAAAAAGGATTCAGAGTAATGAGAGTAAAGATGATCCAAAATATTGGAAATAAAATGGAGAAAATGCAAGAAACATTTAACAAGGACCTAGAAGAACTAAAGAGCAAACAAACAATGATGAACAACAAAATAAATGAAATTAAAAATTCTCTAGAAGGAATGAATAGCAGAATAACTGAGGCAGAGGGACGGATATGTGACCTGGAAGATAAAATAGTGGAAATAACTACCACAGAGCAGATTAAAGAAAAAAGAATGAAAAGAATTAAGGACAATCTCAGAGAACTCTGGGACAACATTAAATGCACTACCATTAAAATTATAGGGGTCCCACAAGAAGAAGAGAAAAAGAAGGGGACTGAGAAAATATTTGAAGAGATTATACTTGAAAACTTCCCTAATATGGGAAAGAAATAATAAGTCATGTCCAGGAAGTGCAGAGAGTCCCATACAGGATAAATCTAATGAGAAACATGCCAAGACACATATTAATCAAACTATCAAAAATTAAATAAAAAGAAAATATATTAAAAGCAGCAAGGGAAAAACAGCAAATAACATACAAGGGAATCCCCATAAGGTTAACAGCTGATCTTTCAGCGGAAACTGCAAACCAGAAGGGAGTGGTGGGACATATTTAAAGTGATGAAAGGGAAAAACCTACAATGAAGATAACTCTACCCAGCAAGGATCTCATTCAGATTCGATTGAGAAATTAAAACCTTTACAGACAAGCAAAAGCTAAGAGAATTCAACACCACCAAACCAGCTTCACAGAAAATGCTAAAGGAACTTCTCTAGACAGGTACCACAAGAGAAAGAGAAGAGCTACAATAACAAATCCAAAACAATTAAGAAAATGTTAATAGGAACATACATATCAATAACTACCATAAATGTAAATGTATTAAAGGCTCCAACCAAAAGACATAGACTGGTTGAATGGATGCAAAAAAAAGCCCATATATATGCTACCTACAAGAGACCCACTTCAGGGCTAGGGACATACAGACTGAAAGTGAGGGGATGGAAAAAGGTATTCCATGCAAATGGAAATCAAAAGAAAGCTGGAATAGCAATTCTCATATCAGAAAACATAGACTTTTAAAATAAAGACTATTACAAGAGACAAAGGAGGACACTACCTAATGATCAAGGGATTGATCCAAGAAGAAGATATAACAATTGTGAATATTTATGCACCCAACATAGGAACACCACAATACATAAGGCAAAAGTTAGCAGCCGTAAGAGGGGAAATCGACAGTTACACAATCATAGTAGGGGACTTTAACACCCCACTTTCACCAATGGACAGATCATCCAAAATGAAAATAAATAAGAAAACACAAGCTTTAAATGATACATTAAACAAGATGGACTTAATTGATATTTATAGGATGTCCCACCCCAAAACAACAGAATACACTTTCTTCTCAAGTGCACATGGAACATTCTCCAGGATAGATCATATCTTGGGTCACAAATCAAGCCTTGGTAAATTTAAGAAAATTGAAATCATATCCAGTATCTTTTCGAACCACAACACTATGAGCCTACATATCAATTACAGGAAAAATACTGTAAAAAATACAAACACATGGATGACAAACAATACAGTACTACATAACCAAGAGATCACTGAAGAAATCGAAGAGCAAATAAAAAAAATACCTAAGAACAATGACAATGAAAACATGATGACCCCAAACTTATGGGATGCAGCAAAAACAGTTCTAAGAGGGCAGTTAATAGCAATACAATCGTACCTCAAGAAACAAGAAACAGCTCAAATAAACAACCTAAACTTACACCTAAAGCAGTTAGAGAATGAAGAACAACACCCCAAAGTTAGCAGAGGGAAAGAAATTATACAGATCAGATCAGAAATAAATGAAAAAGAAATGAAGGAAAGAATAGCAAAGATCAATAAAACTAAAAGCTGTTCTTTTGAGAGATAAAAAAAATTGATAAACTATTAGCAAGACACATCAAGAGAAAAAGAGAGAAGACTCAAATCAATAGAATTAGAAATGAAAAAGGAGAAGTAACAACAGACACTGCAGAAATACAAAGGATCATGAGACTACTACAAGCAACTCTATGCCAATAAAATGGACAACCTGGAAAAAACGGACAAATTCTTAGAAAAACACAACCTTCTGAGACTGAACGATGAAGAAATAGAAAATATTAACAGACCAATCACAAGCACTGAAATTGAGACTGTGACTAAAATTCTTCCAACAAACGAAAGACCAGGACCAGATGGCTTCACGGGCGAATTCTATCAAACATCTAGAGAAGAGTTAACACCAATCCTTCTCAAAGTCTTCCCAAATATAGCAGAGGGAGGAACTCTCCCAAACTCATTCTATGAGGCCAACATCACCCTGATACCAAAACCAGAAAAATATGTCAAAAATAAAGAAAACTACAGGCCAATATCATTGATGAATATAGATGCAAAAATTCTCAACAAAATACTAGCAAAGAGAATCCAACAGCACATTAAAAGGATCATACACCATGATCAAGTGAGGTTTATCCCTGGAATGCAAGGATTCTTCAATATACACAAATCAATCAATGTGATAAACTGTATTAACAAATTGAAGGATAAAAACCATATGATCAACTCGATAGATGCAGAAAAATCTTTCAAAAAAATTCAACACCCATTTATGATAAAAAACAACCTCCAGAAATTAGGCATAGAGCGAATGTACCTCAACATAATAAAGGCCTTGTATGACAAACCACCAGCCGACATCATGCTCAGTGGTGAAAAATTAAAATCATTTTTGCTAAGATCAGGAATAAGAAAAGATTATCCACTCTCACCAGTATTATTCAACATAGTTTTGGAAGTTTTAGCCACAGCAGTCAGAGAAGAAATAGAAATAAAATGAATCCAAATTTGAAAAGAAGAAGTAAGTCTTTCACTGTTTGCAGATGACATGATCCTATACATAGAAAATCCTAAAGATGCCACCAGAAAACTACTACAGCTAATCAATTAATTTGGTAAAGTAGCAGGATACAAAAGTAATGCACAGAAACCTCTTGTATTCCTGTACACTAATGATGAAAAATCTGAAAGAGAAATTAAGGAAACACTCCCATTTACCATTGCAACAAAAAGAATAAAATGCCTAGGAAAAAAATCTACCTAACGAGACAAAGACCTGTATGCAGAAAACTATAAGACACTGATGAAAGAAATTTTAATGATACAAACAGATGGAGAGATACACCATGTTCTTGGATTGGAAGAATCAACATTGTGAAAATGCCTATGCTACCCAAAGCAGTCTACAGATTCAGTGCAATCCCTATCAAACTACCAATGGAATTTTTCACAGAACTAGAACAAAATATTTCACAATTTGTATGTAAACACAAAAGATCCCGCATAGCCAAAGCAATCTTGAGAAAGAAAAATGGAGCTGGAGGAATCAGGTCCCCTGACTTCAGACTATACTACAAAGCTATAGTAATCAAGGCAGTATGTTACTGGCAGAAAAACAGAAATATAGATCAATGAAACAGGATGGAAAGCCCAGAGATAACCCCACACACATATGGTCACCTTATCTTTGATAAAGGAGGCAAGAATATCCAATGGAGAAAAGACAGCCTCTTCAATAAGTGGTGCTGGGAAAAGTGGACAGCTACATGTAAAAAAATGAAATTAGAACACTCCCTAACACCATACACAAAAATAAACTCCAAATGGATTAAAGACCTAAATGTAAGGCTAGACACTATAAAACTCTCAGAGGAAAACATAGGCAGAACACTCTATGACATAAATCACAGCGAGATCCATTTTGACCCACCTCCTAGAGAAATGGAAATAAAAACAAAAATAAACAAATGGGGCCTAATGAAATTTAAAAGCTTGTGCACAGCGAAGGACACCATAAACAGGATGAAAAGACAATCCTCAGAATGGGAGAAAATATTTGCAACTGAAGAAACTGACAAAGGATTAATCTCCAAAATTTACAAGCAACTCATGCAGCTCAATATCAAAAAACAAACAACCCAATCCAAAAATGGGCAGGAGACCTAAATAGACATTTCTCCAGAGAAGATATACACATTTCCAAGAAACACATGAAAGGATGCTCAACATCACTAACCATTAGAGAAATGCAAATCATAACTACAGTGAGGTATCACCTCACACCAGTCAGAATGGTCATTCTCAAAATATCTAGAAACAATGAATGCTATATAGGGTGTGGAGAAAAGGGAGTCCTCTTCCACTGTTGGTGGGAATATAAATTGATACAGCCACTATGGAGACAGTATGGAGGTTCTTTATAAAAATAAAAATAGAACTACCATATGACCCAGCAATCCCACTACTGGGGATATACCCTGAGAAAACCATAATTCAAAAAGTGTCATGTACCACATTGTTTATTGCAGCTCTATTTATAATAGCCAGGACATGGAAGCAACCTAAGTGTCCATCGACAGATGAATGGATAAAGATGTGGCATATCTATACAATGGAATATTACTCAGCCATAAAAAAGAAACAAAATTGAGTTATTTGTCGTGAGGTGGATGGACCTAGAGTCTGTCATACAGAGTGAGGTAAGACAGAAAGAGAAAAACAAATACCATATGCTAACACATATATATGGAATCTAAAACAAAAGGGTTTTGTAGAACCTAGGGGCAGGACAGGAATAAAGACAAAGACGTAGAGAATGGACTTGAGGACATGGCTAGGGGGAAGGGTAAGCTGGGATGAAGTGAGAGAGTGTCAAGTACATATAGACACTACCAAATGTAAAATAGCTAGTTGGAAGCAACTGCATAGCACAGGGAGATCAGCTCAGTGCTTTTTGACCATCTAGAGCAGTGGGATAAGGAGGATGGGAAGGAGACACAAGAGGGAGGAGATATGGGGATATATGTATATGTATAGCTGATTCACTTTGTTATAAAACGGAAACTAACACACATTGTAAAGCAATTTTACTCCAATAAAGATGTTTTAAAAAAGTATATAAAATAAATTAAAAATCTTTTTCTAAAAGCCCCACTATCTGGATCCACCATTGTTCTGTTTGTATTATCTTGTGTTTCTCTTTCCTTTTGTCCATATATTTTCAGATTATGCACCTGTTATCTTTTGGTAGTTTCAGAAAATGAATATGAATATTTGTAGAAAGAATTTGAAGGTCTGTCTGTTGAATCTTTTTTTTTTTTTTGTCACGCGTCTAGGTTGGCAACACTAGTAAGTTTAATTTACCTAACCCAATTAGGTATTTAAGTAAAGCTAGGATTCAATATCTGTAGTGTCCTGTTCAGTGGAGTCCTGATCTATTATCAGTGGATCATTACTCCCAAGATGTAGACTTCTAAATCTAGCCTCAATTAATAGGTTTTTTTTTACCAGGCATGCTGATTTGAGGTAAACCCTAAACTCCAAATTTGCCCCCTTCGTTCTGTGAGTATATTATAAATTCTGCCTCACTTCTGAAATTTATGCATCAATTTCTCCTGTTTTGGGGATTATGTGGGTACTAAAAATAAAAAAAACAGAACCAGATACTGAGCTCAGAGCTGTGAGCTTCTAGTATTATTTAGTTCTTGCTCCTGCAATTCTCTACTTCATTGAGAGTTGTAAAATAATTTTAAAGAGATTTTGTCCATGCTCTTTTCTACTTTTCTATTTATTTTCAGTGGAAGAGTTAATTTGAAATGGCTACCTTTCCATCATTACAATCTGTATTTCCTTGGAAATACTTTAAATTTAATTCAATTAAAAAATAACAACAAATTGTTAAGTCTTGGAGACAAAAGCACCTTCAATTTTCACAGGAACACAGGACTATAATTGGATGTTCGTATAATTTTTAAGTGAAATGTGTGTTATTGATAATTATATCAGACAATAGGTCTAGACTTTTAGATTGTTCTGGAAATATCAGAATGCAAAACAATTGTATGTTACCCTAGTTTTAATTCCATATTGGAATTTTATGCAAGAATTTTGTTTGAAGTGACATGAAGGTATACATATATAAGAACAATTTCCCTTTCTTCTGTGAATA
This sequence comes from Globicephala melas, assembly GCF_963455315.2. Lineage (NCBI taxonomy): Eukaryota > Metazoa > Chordata > Mammalia > Artiodactyla > Delphinidae > Globicephala > Globicephala melas. Next base: position 17,957,916 of record NC_083325.1, read on the forward strand.
ATATACTATAATAGATGAAAGGAGGTGATAATGTGATAAACCAGGCCTTCAAAGTTACATACAACTTTACCATAAGTATAGGGTCTTCATAGGAAAAAAATAAATGGTGAAGTTATAGAGGTATCAATGTCCTTCATACATTTAAGGAGGGAAAGTTGTAGTAGACAACATTAATATTGTTCAGTTGCCTGTAACAATACTTTAAAGACTTTTAACTGCTTTACAAAATATATGACAAGTGATAAGTATATAACACGAAGAAGGTTTGACTGCCTAAAGCAGGTAGTTTCTGGGGTATAAGAATTCATTCTAAAATGAAGTATTATCATCTCTCTATCAATTTACAAATGCTTGTCATTAAATGTTTTATGTTTTTCTTTTAATTTAATCTCCTCATTGACTAAGGCAATAAAATATTATAGAAGTTCAATAAATACTATCTGAATTAATTAATAGCACCAACTACATTTTTGTTAGTTTCTTTTTTTTTTTTTTTTTTTTTGCGGTATGTGGGCCTCTTACTGTTGCGGCCTCTCCCGTTGAGGAGCACAGGCTCCAGACGCGCAGGCTCAGCGGCCACGGCCCACGGGCCCAGCCTCTCCACAGCATGTGGGATCCTCCCAGACCAGGGCACGAACCTGCGTCACCTGCATCAGCAGGTGGACCCCGAACCACTGCGCCACCAGGGAAGCCCCATTTTTGTTAGATTTTTTACCACATATCTGTCTTCTCCACACAGTCTCAAAATCTTTCAAGAATAAAAATTTACTACCTAGCACACAGATAACAAAAATTTAAAAAAATAACTGCATAAATAAATTTCACACAACTCCTAAAATGTACATATTTTATAAAAGTACATTTTCTTTTCTTTTATTTTAAAATAGGAAATGGCCTGACCTTCAGTTCAAAATAAGAGGTTCATCTGGAAACACAGATTTAACTCTGGCATGAAGGAAATAATTAATATCCAATCTTCTTCTGAGAACTGGAAAATAATACAAGAGTGGTAATAGCCCAAGGGGATGGAAAGGGCATAACACAGTGTAACACACAGTGTATAATATAAGAAGATTTATATTATATAAAGAGTACCTAAGAACTTCATTCAAATTCTTTTTATTAAAGCAAATTCTGCACAAACCCACCACTTTGTATGTAAGAGGATTGTCATGATTTGTAGTATCACATATGGCAAATAATTATCTAGTAGTTTCTCCACAAGCAAGGTGTAAGTATCCTCCTACTCTGATTTGCTGGGAGTCCAAAATCTGTTCTCTAGAGCTACTCTAGCCTCTAAATATACTCTGCCAAGGCATGTACTAATGTAGAAAGACATAGATATGTTTGCTTCTTGCCACCCACACAATGAAAACTCAGCTAAAAGTTATTCTACATCAAAATATGCCAGGACTCCATTATTATAGCACATTAGATTTCCATTAGATTTGTCTACTTGGCCATTTTCTCAAGAAAATGATCTGGGTCAAGGTCAGTTATATTCCATCTGACAAACAAGTCAACGTTTCTGTTCCTTTTTTTTTTTTTTAAGTGAAGGGTTAAGTTCATTGATTCATGCCCTTTACAAAAGGGTACTTTTTTTTTTTTTTTTTTTTTTTTTTTTTTTGCGGTACACGGGCCTCTCACTGTTGTGGCCTCTCCCGTTGCGGAGCACAGGCTCCGGACCCGTAGGCTCAGTGGCCATGGCTCACGGGCCCAGCCGCTCTGCGGCATGTGGGATCATCCCGGACCGAGGCACGAACCCGTGTCCCCTGCATCGGCAGGCGGGCTCTCAACCACTGCGACACCAGGGAAGCCCAAAAGGGTACTTCTTGTGATTCATTGTTCAGAGCCCCTTGTTCTTCCTGAGGGATATCAAGAAACATTTAGATATTGAGGAATATTATTCAAGGTCTCAATACTTTACCTCCAAGCAGCATTTAGTTTTCAGATGCACTTTTATCATACCTTCAGCCTCATTACCTTTGTATCCTATATATCGTTTCTCCCAGGGAGGGGGCACATTTACTTTCCCAAAAACTAGCTCTTTTGCTCTCCCTTTTTTTTTTTTAATGACCATTATTACATCACCCCTGGACCACCGTAATAATTAAAAATGCACATATGTTGTGAGAAAACATTTCAGCCTCTGGTACAAAGTTGTCTTGGCCAAACACTCAAGTATTTAATGAACTGTAGTGGGAGCTAAAGTCAAAATTCTGCATTTTATATTTTAAAGACCTGATAATCTTACACAGAAACAGGGAAAAACATCCATTCCAAAACAACATTTTTCAACTAAAAACTCATTGAAATAAAATGTTATTAGGCTAGTGTATGGGTATGAGTGGGGAGGCTGTTTATATATAGTTAAGGGATCATTTACTTATTTATAGTGTGGTCAATGATAATCTGGAGCAAAAATGTTTTCCACAAGAATATTTTCCTTTTGTGTCTGTGTCTGTTTATTTTATCAAAATACTATACCACCTCATAACATATTCCTAGTTAAAAATTAGCATATACTGTGAAAGTCCTAAATTTGGATTTTAATTATGAAATTACTAATTTGATTGCAATGAAGTATGTATTCTTTAAACCTTTATCTGTAACAATGCATCTATAGTCAGGCAATAATTATTGAAATTGACACAATGTCTCCATCTCTTTTGAAAATATTGAATTGAAAACACTTCCATTCCACAAGAGTAAGGAAAACATCTGATATCATATACATTTTAACTCCTATATGTCTAGCATAATGTTTGACATTGTACAGGCATACCTCATGTTATTTTGCTTCACTTTATTGCATTTTGCAGATATTGCATTCTTTACAAATTAAAGGTTTGTGGCAAAATCTGTGTAGAGCAAGTCAATTGGCACCTTTCTTCCAACAGCATTTGCTCAATCTGGGTCTCTGTGTCATGTTTTGGTAATTTTTGTACTATTTTAAACTTTTTCATTATTATTATATCTGTTATGGTGATCTGTGATCAGTGATCTTTGATGTTGTTATTGTAACTGTTTTGGAGCATGATGAACAGCATTCACAGATAATGGCAAACTTGATAAATGTGTGTGTTCTAACTGCTCCATCAACTGGCCTTTCCCCCAAATCTGTCCTGCTCCTTGGGCTTCCCTATTCCCTGAGACACAATAATATTGAAATTAAGCCAATTAATAACACTACAAAATAGCTCTAAGTGTTCAAGTGAGAGGAAGTCACACATCTCTCACTTTAAATCAAAAGCTGGAAATGAGGAAGCTTAGTGAGGAAGGCAGGTTGAAAGCTGGGATCAGCAGGAAGCTAAGTCTCTTGTGCCAAAAGGTTAACCAGGTTGTGAATGCAAAGGAAAAGTTCTTGAAGGAAATAAAAAGTGATAATTCAGTGAACAAACAAATGGTACGAAAGTGAAAGAGCCTTATTGTTGATATGGAGAAAGTTTTAGTGGTCTGGATAGAAGATCAAACCAGACACAATGTACGATTAAGCCAAAACCTAATACAGAGCAAGGCCCTAAGTCTCTTCAATTCTATGAAGGCAAGAGAGGTGAGGAACCTGCAGAAGAAAAGTTTGAAGTAAGCAGTGGTTGCTTCATGAGGTTTGAGGAAAAAGAAACCGTCTTTATGACATAAAAGTGCAAAGTGTAGCAGCAAGTGGTGATATAGATGCTGAAAGAAGTTATCCAGAAGATCTAGCTAAGGTGATTAACAAAGATGACTACACTAAATAACAGATTTTCATGTAGACAAAACAGCTTTCTATTAGAAGATGTCATCTAGGAATTTCATAACTAGAGAGAAGTAAATGCCTGTCTTCAAAGCTTCATAGGACAGACTGACTCTTCTATTAGGGGCTAATGAAGCTGGTTGACTTCAAGTTGAAGCCAATGTTTATTTACCATTTCAAACATTTGAGGGCCCTTAAGAATTATGTGAAATCTACTCTGCTTGTGCTCTGTAAATGGAACAACAAACTCTGGATGACAGCACATCTCTTTACAACATGATTTACTGAATATTTTATGCTTACTGTTGAGACCCACAACTCAGAAATTAAAAAAAAAAAGCCTTTCAAAATCTGACTGCTCATTGACAATGCAGCTGTTTACCCAAGAGTTCTGATGGAGATGTACAGTAAGATTATTGCTGTCTTCATTCCTGATAGCACAACAGCCATTCTGCACCCCATAGATCAAGGAGTAATTTCAACTTTCAAGTGTTATTATTTAAGAAATACATTTTGTATGTATGACTGAATTGCTGCAATCTCAGGATAAATCTTCAGCAGATGAGGAGTTGCTTCTTATGAATGAGCAAAAAAAGTGGTTTCTTGAAATGGAATGTATTCCTGGTGAAGATGCTGTGAAGACTGTTGAAAAGATAGCAAATGACATAAACTTAGTTGATAAAGTAGAGGCAGGGTTAGAGAGGATTGACTCCAATTGTAGAAAGATGTTCTACTGTGGGTAAAATGCTATCAAACAGCATTGCATGATCCAGAGAAATTATTTATGAAAGGAAGAGTCAATTGACTGGGCAAACTTCATTGTTGTCTTATTTTAAATGTCTACAGTGACCACCAGCTTTCAGCAACCACAACCCTGATCAGTCAGCAGTCACCAACATCAAGGCAAGACTCTCCACCAGCAAAATGATTATGACTCGGTGAAGGCTCAGATGATAGCCGTTTTCAGCAATAAAGTATTTTTAATTAAGGTATGTATGTTGTTTTTTTAGACATAATATTATTGTACGTTGCTAGACTACATTATAGTGTAAACATAAATTTTATGTGCACTGGGAAACCAAAAAAATTTTTGTGACTTTTTTATTCCAATATTCATTTTATTGTCGTGGTCTGGAACCAAACTCACAACATCTCTGAGGTGTGCCTTTCTAAACCAATATTCACTGAACAACAAACAACCAAAAAAGATAGAATATAAAGTCCTAAAAAAACTATCATCAATAAAATAAAATATTTTACATCTAGTGAAAAAGTAAACTGCAATGAATAAAATGTCAATATATGTGCAGAAAAATCATAAAAAGATTTTACAGATTTAGTCCAATTCCTGTTTAGTCTAATTCCTGAAAATATAAGACTTTTCAGTTTATATATTCCAATAAAATATTATATTTATTTTAGTTTTTTGTACACACTACATGGTAGGTAAAAAAAGCACCAGCAACATTTTAAACTTATAGTAAATCAAGAAACCGTGAACAGATATGTAACAAAAAAAATTTGCCACCATACTGAAAAAAAGATAATTTAAAATTCTCATAATTGCCATAAGGTTTTGGCTATGAATTGGGTGTGTCAATCAAGCCAAAGGAAACTGGCCAACAAAAGAAACATAATTCAGCTGAAGAAAATATATGGAAACAAAATGATAAAAAAAAATTGCCTAAAACTTTAATATGACTCATACTCCCAAGCAAATAGTAATAAAATATTTCAATTATGAGCATGTTTCAATTATGACACATTTCAGCAACTGTGTCAGGTATTTTTTTTTTATGGTTTCCTGTGGATGAAAGGTCATCCTGAGGCCATATATTTCCCTTGCTGTCCCTCTCTTTCTCTCTGTCTCCCTGTTTCTCTCTTTTACACACACACACACACACACACACTGAAACATCACATAATAAACATTACTTATATTCTGAAAATAAGTGGCTGAAGATAACCTTACTCCCTTTCCAAATAATGCAAATTCTAAATCACAAAATCTTATTTTGAGAGTTTTTTGGAAGTGTTATTGCATTGAATATTCAATCAACTAATGCTAATGCATATTAAGAGATAGAGAAATCATGGGGCTTACAACCGAATTGACAGAAAAAATATTATTTTGCTAGAAAACTAGAATATCTTTTTTTTTTTCTCTCTTGGGTCTTGGAAAAGAGTAACTGCATTGAAACTGCTTTCTCTTTTCTTGTCTGAAGATAGATTGCTGAGCAGGTAGGATTATGAAAATGGTTATTCAGCTTAGCATTAAAAATTTCTAACTGGTATTTCTACATTTTTGTACAACTCTTTTATTAAGGCTTTTGGGAAATGATTATGCCTGAAAATTCCAATGTGTTGTATCTATGCATTTGAAAATAAATGACAAGATTTCCTTCCATGTTTCCTTAAAGTATATTTTTAAAAAAATTATCTCATTGAAGTCAATCTGCTTATAAGAGTAGTTGTTCCTAGGATATGAGAAATAAAAATCTGCTTTCTGTTAAATAAGAAAGTATCAACACATATTTCTAAAAGAAAAGCATATATTTTGTTAATCCTTTGAAAACATGGAATTGTGCCACTTATGCGCATGCTTTGTATAAAGGTTGCAATTATTTGCTTTTGTAAATATTTCTTAGAGATATTTTAATTATTCCCATTTTGTAAAAGTTGGCACTAAAATAGTGAGATTGCCATAAGAGATCAGGTTTTAAAACAACTGTTAATTATTATATTGTTTCAAAACCAAATGCTGAAAATATTTTGCTAAAATTTAGTGATAAAATAAACCACAATCCCATTATTCTCCTGTGCAATTCCTCTCACTATGTATGTGAACTCGATCAGGTAGTCCATATGGCCAGCCTTTTCTGTTCAAAGATAATATTTATTTTTACTAATACCCTGATGTGCTGCTGAGTCCTGAGGTGACACAATTTGAAGTAAAATACATATATTTGAAATATATTCAATATTTGGTTTGTTTTATCAGAGTTTTTTTAAAAACAATGCACCTTTGAATAGTGGTTTTTATATTCTTATTGTTAGGAATATTTATTCATTCTTTTCCTATGATTCCACTATATTTCATTTCATATTCATATTAAAATACTTTATAGTTAATTCCAGATAATCTGGGGGAAGAGATATAACTAATTTTAAGGTGAAGAGTTGTTAAGTCTCTGTAAGTTTTAAAGTATAGTTTGGATCTAAAGCTCCCCCACTCCCAAATTAAGCTGTGTTTGATGGCTTCAGATATATATAGGCTTACTTGATGAAAAAAAAGGAATCAAGAAATGGGTGGGAAGAAACAGAGGATCAGTGTGTTCCCCTCCTCTGGCGCCTAAAGACTGACAACCTGTTGTAGAGTTCCTGGGTTTCAACTTCCTAAGCATTTTTTGCAGAGTTGAGTAGCAGAGCTTTCTTAAACAAACAGCTAATTATAAAATCAATCAAACTGGCCAATGACAAAGATTTTTCATTTTGTCTTCACAATGTTTTTGAGTTTCCCATGGTCACCAACCTTCTCAAGAATTTCCATGATTCATCAATATTTAGTGGCAATATGCCATCTATTTGACTCCTACAAAAGGCTTCAAATTTTATGTGAACAAGGAAAATTGTTTCTTCTTGGTCTCTCTGGAACATTTCACAAAACTGGTGAATGTAGCAGGAAACAATAAACATATATTAAACACATAAATAACTGACTGATTCACTGAATGGATCCATGAATTTGCTATCTTACAGAAGTAGCTTGACTGAGTAATGGAGATGTTACATTTATATAAACAATTTGCAATTCAGTATTTCAGAGGGATCAATATTAATAATCAATGAGCAAAGGTAGACTACATAGTGATTTCCCCTATTACTATTAGGTAAAATTATATTTTCTCTAATCATGGTTGTCTGACCTCCCTGTGGTTTCCAAAACTCAATTGTCTCTGGATTCTGGTTATGAGATGAGTTCTGCAATGGTAACTTGGCTTCATAACAGTGATAAAACATGAACTTAAGGTTTGATGGAGATAAAGGGCACTAGCCAAAACAAAAAACAAACAAACAAAAAACTCAGCATATTTTTACTCTCATTGGAAAGCAAGCATAGCATTCTTTAATACATTTTCTTAGAATTCTTTCTAAAGGCTGCTTCTCTAGTTTTTCTGGATTCTTTGAAATTAACTTCCTTTTTCTTTCCTCTTCTTTACCATATGATAATAGTTATTTTGTGAGTGTGGACACAAGCTTAAGTGAGATTGTTCAAGCAAACTAAACTTTTAAAATTTGCATCAACTAATTTTTGTGCTTTCCAAAAATTATTTTTCAAGCATATAATGATCTGGATAGAAAACAAAAATGACATGTATCTTCATTTTGCTTGAATGAAGCTAGACATGTTCTTCCAAACAATTATAATTTTCTCCAAATTACTATTTAGATCTGTATCATTCTTTTACTAAAACTCCTCTCTGTAGATTATTCCAGTTTTGCCTTAATAAAGTGATCAGCAACTAGAAGTTTTGTGCTTTTTATTAAGCCTGGGTTGCATGTGATGCTAAAATATCTCTATGCAAAGAATACCTACCACTTAGACTTGCTTCCATTTTCCACTCTATAGGGTACACCCTTTTATGGGCTCGAGATCTTTTCATTGGTGTATGCCTTCATAATAGGTACTACTGCCATACAAATTCAATGAACAGCACAACTGCCTGCATTTTGTCTCTCGTGTGTCATAAAATATGGCAGGAACAGCTAGTTGACCACCAAAATTCATGATCTCTTGCATATTAAAGAGTTGCTATTGTGCACTAAATAGCAACATCAATGTATATGAAAGTATACAATACTGGTAAATGCAGATATATAGACAAATAAATAAGTCTGTAATGCTACAAAGGTAGTATGTAAGTCACATGTGATTTTAGTATAAAAGTTAAAGACAAAACTATTAAAAATAATTATAAGTACAAAATTTGTTAGTATTATAGATACACAATTAAAACATGTAAATTGTCATATCACATAAACTGTGATGGAGGAATAAATGGTAGTGTTTTATATATGATTGCAATTAAGTTGTTATCAGTTTAAAATAGATTGTTATAATACATTTTATGAAGGCCTCACTGTAACACAAAGGAAATACCTATAGAAGATACACAAAGAAGGGATCAAAACATATCACTACAAAAAGTAAAAGAAATACAAAGGGGTGACCAATACATCTAGAGTAGTTGCTACTTATTGTTTAATATATCAATTCAGTATAATGTCAGTGTGATATCTTTTTATTGAAATACAGTTGCTGTACAATATTATGTTAGTTTTAGGTATACCACACAGTGATTTGACATTTACATATTTTATGAAAAGATCAACATGATAAGTGCAGTAAATATCTCACCATACAAAGTGATTACAATATTACTGACGATATTCCTTATGCTGTAGATTACATCCCCATGGTTTATTTATTGTATAATTGAAAGTTTGTACCTCTTAATCTCTTTCACCTATTTCACCAAATACCCTACCACCATCCCCTCTGGCAACCACTGGTTTGGTCTTTGTATCAATGAGTCTATTTGCATTTTGTTGTTTGGGTTTTTAGAGTCCACGAGTCAGTGAGATGATATGGTATTTGTTTTGTTGTCTGCCTTAGCAAGATCCATCCATGGATCTAGATCCATCCATGTTGTCACAATGGCAAGATTTCTATTTCTTTTTATTGCTAATGAAGCCGAATCTGGCCTCTGTACACTAACACTGAATTAAATCTCAGAGAGAGTTTTCAATGAAGTAGAAAAGAGCAGTTTTATTGCTTTGCCAGGTAAAGTGGGCCACAGTGGGCTAAAGCCCTCAAAACTGCATGTCCCAACCTGGAGGGGGTAGTGAGAAGTTTTATAGTAATTGTTCAAAGAGGCTTGATCAGCTCGTGGACATTCTTCTGACAGGTAAGTTGGAGTCAGCATCATCAACATTCTGATTCCAACTGGTCTTGGATCTACATGCTTGTGTGCAGCATACAGTTAACTTCCCCCACCTGATGGGGGTTTTAGTATCTGCAAAACAGCTCAAAGATATTATGTGTATCCTTGATGGGGAACCAGGACCTTGCCCCAAGGCTGCACTATCGTTTCTCTTGACTGTTCCTCCCTTATCTCGCATCCCCTCCCTTCCCTAATTAACAACTGCTTGAACCTGCCCATTGGAACTCAGGGAATGTCATGGGAACTCAATGAAGCCCATTTCCTGTAATCAAAGAAATGGGGGACACAGGAAGGCTTTTGTGCCCAGAAGCCCCACAGGATCATGCTTGGTATCACTAAGTATATTCTATCATATATAAATATTACATATTTTTAATCTGTTCATCGACTGATAGACATCTAGGTTGTTTCCATATCTTGGCAATTGTAAACAATGATGCAATGAAAATAATGCTGCATATATCTTTTTGAATATGTTTTTTTTGGGTAAATAACCAGATGTAAAAATGCTGGTTCAGGGACTTCCCTGGCTGTCCAATGGTTAAGACTCTGTGTTTCCACGGCAGAAGGCATGGGTTTTAACCCTGGTCAGGGAACTAGGATCCTGAATGTCTCATGGTGCAGCCAAAAAACAAATGTTGGTTCATACAGAAGTTTTATTTTTAATTTTTTTAGGAACCTTCATAATGTTTTCCATAGTGGCTGAACCAATTTACAATCTCAACAACAGTGCACGAGAGCTTCTTTTTTACCACATCCTAGCCAACACTTGTAATTTGTTGGGTTTTTGATAATAGCCATTCTGAAAGTCATGAGGTAATATCTCATTATGGTTTTGATTTGCATTTCCCAGATAATTAGATATTGAGCATCTTTTCATGTGTCTGTTGCCCACTTGTTTGTCTTCTTTGGAAAAATGTCTACTCAGGTCCTCTCCCCATTTTTTAATCAAGTTGTTTGTTGGTGCTGAATTGTGTGAGTTATTTGTATATTTTGGATATTAACACCTTGTCAGATATATCATTTGCTAAAATCTTTTCCCATTCATTATACTGCCTTTTTGTTTTGTTGATGGTTGTCTTTGCTGTGAAGAAGCTTTTAGTTTCAAGTAGTCATGTTTGTTTATTTTTGCTTTTGTTGCCCTTGCCTGACTTGACAGATCCAGAATAACATTGATAAGACTGATGGTAAAGAGTGTACTGCCCATATTCTCTTCTAGGAGTTTTACGGTTTCAAGTCTTACATTTAAGTCTTTAATCTGTTATGAGTTTATTTTCCTGTACGGTATGAGAAAGTAGTATAATTATTTTGCATATAGCTGTCCATTTTTCCCAGCACCATTTATGGAAGAGACAGTCTTTTCCCATCTATCTGTATCTACCTATCTATCTATCTATCTATCTATCTATCTATCTATCTATCTATCTACTATCTATATCCCTACTTCTATGTATTTCCAAAATATATTTCACCAAGTGTCCTTAGCCCAATTGATGGAAAATCCATTCTTCCAGTTGCTTAGGCTAAACACCTTAAAGTTGTTCTTGACTCTTCTCTTTCTTTCAAATTCTACATGTCATCATAATATCTAAAATGTGACCATTTCTCATCACCTTCACTTGCTTTGTTCATGGCATAACTCAGGGGCCCACAGCAGTGCCTGACATGTAGTACTCCTTGAAAAATAATTTGTGAATAAATGGATTAATAAATGAACAAATGGTTAAAAGAATTTGGAGAGGTATTAGTAAAGCAATGGAAACAGAGATTTTCATGGCTTCTTTGGATAAAAGTGAACAGCCAAAATGAATGTTGGGTAAGATTCATTTGGGGAGAGAGGCAAAGGTAAATGGTAGATAAGTTTAAATGGAAAAAGAAAGTTAAGATCATTTTGCAAAACTTACAGCAATGAGAATTTTGGATTTCAGCCTAGAAATTCTTTAAATTCCATTATTTGGAATTTTTGAGGAGGACTTTAAACCTCACTAAGAGTTAGATCAAAAGAGGACCATTTAACTAGAAAGCTGAAACTACTATGAAATAAATTTCCTCATTAAAAGGGGAAACCTTAAATTTTTGCAAACTTGAAAAACATTGCTCATTAAAATGTTTAAAATATCAGCTGGTTCTTAAATTATATTAATTAGAAACAATGCCAAACACTTTTATTTTGCCTTAGAGTCATCCTAATTTAAAAAGTTCAATGTTCACTTGAAAGAAAGTTTCCTAGGGCTTGTCCAAGGGATGTCAGTAAAAAATACAAAGAGATGTCAGAAAATACTACAGTATTTTGAGTATCAATGTCTGATAAAGTTCAATGAACCCATTGGGATCACACACACACGCACACACATACACACACACAGGATATACTTTCAAAAATCGCTGTGATTCCCTTGTCAAAATATCAAATACACAAAATAAGATCTTATTTCTATTCTATGGGTACAACTTTCTTAAATCATTTCTTCAGTCACTTAGTAAAGAAACAGATTCTGTAGAACACTGAAGTCTAAAAATATGTGTTGAGTACTATGGAGAATACAGATAAGTATGGAGCTTCTTGACTATATATGATATGAGGATGGAGATACTGTCAATTTGTTCACTATTATCTCCCTGACACGTATCATAGCTTTGGGCACATTGTAGATGTTCCAAAAATGTCCAAAAAATCTGAAAATTTAGTTTATATAATAAGGTATGCATTTGCAAATACTAATTAAATTTCTTCCTGTATTTATAATTAATTCCTCATTTTTGCATGGCAATTATAAATTTTCCAAGTACTTGCCTAAGAAATCTCATTTGATTTTTACAACTCCTTTGCATTGAGCACTTTTCTTTTACTAATTAGGACACATTAATTGTTGTGTCCAAATTCACACAACAGAGCCACTAAAACTCAGAGCTCTACTTCTTTTTTTCCATGAAATTATATTCCCTGTATGATATATTTATATTATAAAGCATATGAACTAAGGAAATTGTTCAAAATCACCTGCTCTGTGACACTGTTCTCAAATACAGTTTCTATACATGCTAGTAAGGCAATTCAAGAGGAGTATCTAAATCCAGTTCTTCCAGTAAGAAATCACTATATCATACATTGTTTAATATTTCCCTACCATAATATTTAGATACTGTTGTATGAAATATGAAGTAAAAAGTACTGACTTTTTAAAGTAATTTTTTCCTGATCATTTTCATTTCTCTATCCAAGGAGTCTAAGACTAGGAGCTCGATAGGGATAATTAATTCTGCCTTATTATTCTGAACAAGTATTTAAATTACACACTTTTTAAAGATAGTCAATTAATGTGTAATGATAGCATACTATTCAGATTTTTTATTGAAATATTTTTTTCCCTACAAAATCCCTATGAGGTAGGCACTGGTATATGCTACTATTGTGATGAGGACATCAAGGCTCAGAAGTTTCAAGTAACTTTTCTAAGTTAAGCATTAAAACAAAGACTGGAACAAAGGCAATCTGATTCCTTTTAATCTTATGCTTACCTAAGTGTTTTTGCTTGTGTGTGTTTTCCCAACGTGTATGTACGTGTGTATAAACATAAATGTTGTAGTGATTATCTTCTTTCTGTGTTTTCATTCTTCTGCTCTTACTGGTAAATTATTTGTTCCACAAACACGTAAGTATATGTACACAAATATATATATATATATATATATATATATAAAATTGTACTTTTGTAGATTCCATTTTCTAAGTGGAAACTCAGGCACTGAGTTCCCTTTCCTTAGTCACAATTCACATTTAAGAAATATCATCCTGTGTCTATTATCACTGAAATGTATGACCAAGCAACAGTTTCTATCCCTCCAACATATTCCAATAAGCATAATTTATGACATTCATAATCTCAACTCCTAAAGCAATGCTACCCATATTACTCTGCTAATAACAAGGGGGTTTTCAAATAGATTAAACCCTTAGTCATACCCTGTATTCCCTGTTAATTCACCTGTGAACTCAAAATTTGGATTTGGCCTTCGTTTTAGCAGGGGACCTAATCTGCTTTCTTTAAACTTCATGTGGGTCTTTGACACTTTTTTTGAATAGTGATCTTTAAATTATAGATTCATTTAGACTGCTGTGAGCACAGAAGATGCCCTCAGATTACAATTCTATTTGTGCTGGTTGGCAAGTGCATTTATTAGCATTAATGTATCTATTATTTTTAATTAGTTCTTAGAACTTCTCTTTCACCAATAGTAAAGTCGTTAGCTGCAATTTGCAAATGAAAATTATCACACTGTTTCCCATTCCCCACACAGTAGTGCCTCTCATTATCTAACCCAGAAAACCACTTATTATTTCCCTTTATTTTAGTCCCTCTTTTCTCTGTATCTGTTAGCCCAACAACATGTGGAAATCTTAACAATGTAGCAAAAGTTTCCTAATTGCTCCTTTCCTCCTTTTCACTGACACCATGGTGAATTTTCACCTCCTCTATTCTTTTTTCAAGTTTATTTCTGTGTAGCTCAAACAACAAAATGCATTTTTGAGGAAAAAATAAAAAACAAAACAAAAAAACCCTGCCTTTGGAACTCACAGCAGTTTTGTATTTTAACTGAGAGGAGAAAATCTTTCGACCTCCACCTTCCAGATCATTTCAGACCTTAAGTGATTATAGTCTTTCATTCCAGGCAATTCTTTGCATGACTAGTTTAAAAGTGATCAAATTTTGAATGTTATTTTAATATTTTAAATGCATTAACAAATCACAAATACATTTCTTTGCCAGAGCAGTTGATTCATATCTGGGGGTATCACAAAATTATTCTAGGAATAAACTAAACGTAGGACTAAAAGATTAAGTTGCTCTATATAAAAGAGACTCAGGTTAACCTGTCAAACAATAACCACATTAACAATTAGCTCACTGAACATGTAATTCAATATTAAAAATCAACACTTAAATCATTGAATTATGAACCAAGGTTAATACTTAAAAAATATTTTTAAAGCTCAGTTAAGAGTAGTTTAAGTGAAGCAACACAACATATAATTTACTTGAATGAGGTAGAATATCCAAATTCTCTGAATTGAAGTTTAACTTTATTTGTATTTTTTATTATGGTACAAAGACATCACAAATTTGTATGCAGTATCAAATGTTATTTCAGTGGCTTTCAATCCATGCTCCTTTGGACCAAATTTAGGCAGCAACTGCAGGTTACACATGGAAAGTCTTAGACACACAGCGAATAGTCATAACCAGGACTATCCTGGTTACAAGAAAATTAAAATGAAATTAATAAGCAAAATACTAAATACAATTTATGTTCCTTATTATTTATATTTTAAAACACATTAGCATATATAATTCATTCAATTTAAAAATAATGTCAGGGGGCTTACATGTTAGCCATTATTTTGTACTGAATACACAATTCCTCAAACATTTTAAGTAATTTCATCAAGGTAAATCGATAATTAGTAGATAAGACAGAGTTGAAACCAAACTCCACTGATTCCTGTGCCATTGCAATGCTACTGTTACAATAAATTATCATTTCCAACAACTAAGATTCCATTGTTAATTCAATCAATACATATACTGAGTGACTTTTTTGTAAGGTGAATTTTAAACGAAGGCAAGGATACTGAGAAATATATGTCAACGATCACACAGAGAAAATTGGAGCAGGTGCTCACTACCAGAAATGGCGATCATAATCAAAATGTATTGATTTCAATTAGAACAACGTGGAAAAGGGCAAGAATGGAGGATAAGGAAAAGGGAATAAGCATTTACATAGCATTTACTCCTGTTCCCCAAACATAGTCTGTGCTATGTGGTTTGTATACCTTAATTTATCTCAGTTCCCACCAGACTGATATGGTAGCATGCTTGCCATTAAGTTTACAAATGAGAAATGGTCTGAGAACATTTAAAGGAGTTACCCAGGTTCACACAGAATGGGAAGAGCAATGCCAGACTTGCAATCAGTTCTGTTTTGCATCAAAGTCATGCTCACTTGAAGGTTACGAACATGATAACAAAGAAATGGGTCAACTGGAGCAGTCATCTATTTAATACTGAAAAACTAGGAAACTTTCAGAAACAAAGATGGTAGGAAGAATAGAAAGGTTTTGTCTTTTATATCTAGAAAGAATTTAATACACTTTACTGTTGATTCACAAACTGGTCCTCATACACGAAAGGCAAGGAGAGACCCAGGAAAGAGGCAGACCACTCCAGATTGGTTTGTGGCAGGTTTTATAAGCAGGGGAACTTACATAGGAGGTTTGTCTTGGGTAGCCACAGAGGAGTAGATCTCTGCACCCACCAGAATCTTAACATCTACATAGAGGTCTTAAGTGGGTGTATATAGAACCACTTATACCATCCAGGTGACCTCAACAAAACACTGCTCTCTCAATGGTGCATCCTTGAAAACAGCTCCAGCTGTGGGGACAGTGGGCAGCACGTATATTCCAAGGGTAGGGGATGAGGATTGCCTCTAATTGCCCAGGTCAAACTCTTGGGCCAAGTGGTGGGCAGGTCCTCTCTATGATCTTCTCCAACAATTACTAGGAATAGATTCATAAATTCTAGAAATACTTCTTTTTCTGAGGTTCATACTCATTCATTTAATCTTTTCTTCATCCTTTCTTTCTTTGTTCAACAATTATGTAATTATGCCTACTTAAACATCAGACAAAAAATAACTACATTTGAGCATTGGGTGAGTCCCTCCATATATACGGCAATGTGCCAGGTACCTTAAAAAACACAGCTTATTATCTCTGAGTCTCAGACATTTGTCAGGATAAAGATATAAATCTAGTCAGAAAAATTCTCTTTATCCTCTGTAATGGAAGAAAAAAATCAGGTGATTATCTTCTCCCATGGAATTCTTTGTGTTTTGGAGAGTATGGTACTATAATACATGAGGGATCCAGTGTTAGTCACAGCTACCAGAATACTAAAAACACCCAAATCCTAGTCAGTTTTAGAGAGCCAAGGAATAGACTTCATTCCTGCTATCACGGCCACTTTGTCTTCAGCTAATTCAACCATCCATCTTACATGTGGGTCATGTATATACTCATGTTCTGCATCATACTGAGAGGTTCATTTATATATTTCTTCTTCAAATTTCCTTATATTCTCCATTTTTTGTTCCAATTCCTTGATCATTTATTTATTTATTTATTTATTTTTTTGCGGTACGCGGGCCTCTCACTGTTGTGGCCTCTCCCATTGCGGAGCACAGGCTCCGGACGCGCAGGCTCAGCGGCCATGGCTCACGGCCCCAGCCGCTCCGCGGCATGTGGGATCTTCCCGGACCGGGGCACGAACCCGCGTCCCCTGCATCGGCAGGCGGACTCTCAACCACTGCGCCACCAGGGAAGCCCATCCTTGATCATTTAGACAGAGTAGTTGACACTGCCTTTGTGTCAGAGTAAATCCACATTACAGAATGTCTCTTTTACCAGGCAAAATGGGCATTGGACAAATTTTCTTTCTCCACTGCCCGTAAGTAAATTTCAATCCTGAAATTTACTCATGGGCAGTGGAGAAAGAAAATTTGATGCCACTTTATTCGCCCTGATGCTGATGCCAATACATCTCTAAACCAGGCTCATTTTGTTTCTTCTACCTCCATCAACTGGTAATAGAAAATTCCCTGTGAAGCCACTAGGATTTCAAGTTTTAAGAACTTATAAAAACCTTTCCTTAAGAATCACAATGCTTATATCTCCAGTTTATATAACAAAACCTTAGTCAGTGTAACAACTTTATGGATATTTTGTGAAGTGAGGCAGGAATACTGATGTAATAATCCATCCAGGCTTGTTATCTTGTGATTCATTCCTCTAGTAATCTCCTTTTAATAGGCCATTATTTCATCTAGATTTGCATTAATAGAACCTCACCTGCTTGAGTGAGCATGGACTCTTGTAGACACACACTTTCCATTAAAAGGGAGCTAAAATATATACTCTCTCCTCCTTCAAAAAACACCCTAAAATTCACTCCATGTACACAATCCCAGATTTTAGTGAATTGCTATAGTTCTTTTCAGAAATACTTTTATCTTTGGGATATATTCTGCATTTGAAAGTTTGGGACAAATTAGGATGCACCAATTATAGATATAATAGTAAAAATCATAGGGAAATGAGGGGTATCTTTAAGTACCAACTACTATGGCATTCAGGTGAAGGGACTATAGCATCTTCAACAGAAAATGATCAGAGAAGGGAGAGTCAACTTTTTATAAGAGAGAAGAGAGTGGCAGAAGAGGATATTCAGGCATTAGGACCCTCCAGATCCTCCTGGATAAAACTATTTCAGCATTTCAGATAATATATTTTCCTTCTTTATTTGTATTAATATCTCTTTACACAAATGCTGAGAATACAGAAAAAGCTGAGAATATAGCTCTTAATGCAATTTAACAACCTGAGAAATTTTAAGTTTGATTTCTGGTCATTTCAATTGTCAGTTGTAAGAAAATAGATGTTATTTGTTATTTCAGTATAGTCACACATAAAAGTCCTTGAGTTTCAGTGACTTGAGAGAACTCAAATATTTGAGCTGGGCTATTTGTTTACTTTGAATTACCCCACCTATCCATTCATGGCTACACTACTGTGTGGCCTTAGAACTCGTGCTCTTTACAATAATCTATGGCAGAAGTTGTGTAGTAGTCAAGAGCAACTTCTGCCACAGAAAAACTTAATTAATTTTTTCCCTTTATGTGCCATGGACTGTGAAGCCCCATGCCAGATTAGAGCATAATTTTCTATCCTATTATAAATTTACTACTTTGATGCTCTATTGAATAGATCCAATCCTCTAGTTTGCTGTTCTTTATCAATTAGAACACTTTAGCTGCAGTTAAGATGGTCTGACTCTAGTTACAAAATCATAAGGGCACTTAGTTGAAGGAAAAGCTAGAAATCAGACATGGAAATTGGTAGTTATCAATGCAATTCAGATGTGCCTGGATCTGATACAGTTGTATTACAAGAGCAGCATCATGGGGATTTAGCTGCAAGGACTGAGTGAACTCCAAAATTTAGGTGTCTTTATTCATTTCCTTATGATTCAGTTTTCAGGAAAAGAAGATTCAGTTGTCTAACTTGGGTTTCACATTTACTCTTTGTCTAGGGTAGGAGCTAACTTCATTATACAGAATTCTGTGGAGGAAAAGTTAAAACATCCAAAGACTATCAGGATGATTTTTAAAAGTGGAAATATATGCTGCATATGTGGGTTACATTAGGTTTAAATATTTGTGTTTTGGAAATCCATTTCCCTGCTCAGCATTATACAGGTCTACAAAACCTAAATAGGGTTCAAATGGCTTCACTTATCTGATACAGGTAGAGCCTCCATACTCACCTGTCTCTGTTGTAGGATGCTTATACGGTACAGGTTTTATGATCTTCATCATAAGATTATACAGGCTCAGAGGACATAATCCATGTTGCATTCATGTCTTTTATCTCCCATAGTGCTTTACCTGTGGTAGAAGCCTTATGAATATTAGTTGAATTGAAACATATACATAATAGTTTAAGCTAGTGACTGTGTATGGTTTCTTACTTGGAGTCTTTTCTTTTCCCCCACAATGTAGGAGATGTAGTTGTTAGATTACTTGATGTATGTTATTCAGGTAACAATATAATAATTGACTTAACATTCAGGACCTTTAAAAATCAAATTAGAAAAACATGACATTATTTTGAGAAGCATGGATCAAAACTCATTTCTATGACTATCACTTGATGACGCTTTCTCATTTATGTCATTATTTATGGTCTCACATTTATTTTTCATTAACTCCTATATACAACAAAGCCTCTGTTACATGCAAGCAAATAACATTTCTACATACTAACTCTGTCAGGGATTTCAATAGTTTTCTGAAAAGTTATAACAATAACTTTTCCATAACTATAAAGTGTATCCCCTTTATGAGACCTCAGGTGATAGGTAGTGATAGCTTGGACTTCTGAAATACAATTCCCCCCCTCTGTGAATAGAGGAGAAACAAAACTCTTTCTTTAGAAGAGAAAGGTCCACAGTGAGTTGTATTTTGATTATTTGTGTTAGTTATAATAACTTTTGTATTTGTCAAGTGTTACAATTGGAATGTTTTGACGTTTGCACCCTGACTGTAATTGGAAAATAAATTTCAAGTCTTTTTTGTTTACCTAGAGATGAGCATCACATTTTCAAAAGCACAAGTGATCTAGGTTCAAGGATTCAATGTGAGAGTGTGTGTAGGAATTGAAGCCTCTTACTATCTGTGGACCCTACAAAGGCAAATCCTATGCCTAGATACTGACACTCTTAATTTTGTTAAGAATTTCCCTGTAGGTCTTCCAAGAAGTAAAGACCCCCTCCAGAGTAAGAAATATACAACTCTGGGCTAGTTTGCAGTCAAATTGGGATGCATTTTCTTGTTTATTATCCCATGTTGCATGGGATCTCCTGAGGTACATAGCAAGAAGACTGTGACGGTTTTATTGTCCCAAATGACCCTGGCTCATTTCATTATCTCAAAAGAACCTGTTTTTCTTTCATCATCACCCACCACTTGTGCTACACTGTCCGGGTTTGCATTGGTAAACAAGCAGAGATTATTTCAACCACAGGGCCCTTTCCCTTGCTGTTTCCTCTGTTTGGGATGTTCATTTAAAGACATACATACGTTTAATTTCCCCTCATAAATGTGGCACAACCTCCATGCCATATCCCCAGAGAGGCCTTCCCTGACCACATTTTCTAATTTTGGCTTTCTAGGCAATATCCCATTACCTTGGGATATTATATTTGTTTATTATATATATATATTTGTTTATTTGATACCCAGGCAAGAATGGAAGCTTCTTTAACTATGACCTTGCCTGTCCTCAGAATGTACAGTATTACTTTTTGCATGGTGGTATTAATAAAAGCTAACTCATAGCAATCCTTATTAGTTTCTAGACTCTGTTCTTATCACATAACTCATTTGATACTCAAAACAACACCTTAAGTTATTTAACCACTTTCCTCTTTCTAGAGATGAGGAAACTGAGGCACAGAGAAGTTATGTCAGTTTTCTCCACACATACATATCATCAAGGCATTTAGGACCCAGAGGCTGTGGTCTCAAATACTAACTACTTTTCTTGAGTTGACACTCAAAAATGTTTATTTATTTATTTAAAATATTTTTTTGTGGTACGCAGGCCTCTCACTGTTGTGGCCTCTCCCATTGCGGAGCACAGGCTCCGGACGTGCAGGCTCAGGGGCCATGGCTCACGGGCCTAGCCGCTCCGCGGCCTGTGGGATCTTCCCGGACCGGGGCACGAACCCGTGTTCCCTGCATCGGCAAGCGGACTCTCAACCACTGCGCCACCAAGGAAGCCCAAAAAATATTTATTGATGCATGAATCAACACAAAATTCATGAAAGGCTAAGAATAAACATGATTTGCAGCTATTTTCTAAATATACGATAAAGCATAAATCTATACCATACAGAGAATATATAATTCTAACTCAACTCAGAACTATATTATTACAGACATTTTCTTATCTGGCATGGTTCAATTTAGAGTTGTTTGGTTGAAATTTTTCAATTATAGTTCAGAATCATTAAATATTGATGCAAATTTATCTTAAATATTAACTTAAACACCAATGCATGCAGTCTGTGCTGGAAAACCCAGGAGGGAAGTGGTGGCTGATTGAGGCAGGCAGCGGCAATTTCATGTGTTCCCTGCACCTGTTGAAAGTATTGCAGGTGCTGGCTGAGAGACAAGACTTAAATACTTCAATATTAATGTTTATTAATATAGAATATTTAATTATTTATCTAAAAATGCTATTTTTTACATGCAATGAATGTGGAAAATCAGCGAAGAAAGTGCAAATGGGTAATACATGTGGTTTTTTGGATGCAGGCTCAAAGTTTTTGGTTTGAGTACCTTCCCACTAATTTGAAATCTCTGTCATCTTTCTTGGGTAAATCACATCCAAAAATGAACTCTAGACAATTTCAGAGTCAAGTTTTTTAAAAGAGAGAGCAAAATAAAAACTGTTTGCAAAGTCATCTTAGTGCAAAATGCTTCTGTTATTTTTTTGGATAATATCTCCAGTCTTTTTCAGCTTTCGTGCCCTCACTTAATTAGCAAATTTTTAGTGACTTGCCTGGTTGTACTTGAAAGCATTCAACTAATTTTTATGGAAACACCTCTTTTCTGACAATTATAATTGGATTGATGCAATATTTAATTAAATTATGTAAATATAATAACTGATATAGCTGGAATGAGTAGGCTTGGAAACAACAAAATCAATTTTAATGAACATAATATTCAGTTTGTGGGAGCAAATATTCATAAGCTTTTTAGAGAGTAATCTACCAACTGCATGTGTTTATCAAACTTTGGGCTAAGTTAAATTCTTGAGCTGAAGAGTAGAACGTAGATTAATCCTGGAAAAAGTTAAGCAGGCTTTATTTAAAATAAATTCCTCAGTCATAATGGTCAGTCACAGGTATCTGATGACTGTTGATTATGTTGTTCATAACTGTATGTAGCTCACATGTGAAGTACTTCCCCTGCACTGGCCTCTGAAGTGTAGCAGAATATGCCACCCCAAAATATGCCACTTTGACATAAGGTTTATTTTGAGCTAAAATCACTTAAAAAACAGCAGACACAGGAAGAGCATTTGAATCTTCCCTGTCTTCCTGAAGATAGGAGGTAAAAACTCCCTTATGAAAGATGTCCTCCCTGTACCAGGAAAAAAGAAACATTCTTCAATAAGAGTCATAGCCAAGAGAATTCTGCACAAACAGCCGTTGGTAAAATCATTCTTATCTTCCTTTAGCTTCCTCACATAGTTTAGCAACTTTTTCACATCTACCTTTCTTTGTTAAACCTGGTATAAATACATTTAGGTTTTGTTACTTCTTTGGATCTTCTTTTCCTTATGAGGGCTCCTGTGTCACATAAAATTTATATAAATCTGTATCCTTTTCCCCTGTTAATCTGCCTTATGTCAGTTTAATCCTCAGGTCCAGCCAAAAAGCTCTAAGAGGATAGAAGTAAAAATCTGCCGCCTCTACACCTCTTAGTTTTATCATGCCAAGTTTAAGAGTAAGATATTTTAGAATAAAAAATAATATATTGAATTCAAGTCTCAAATTTGCCACTTATTAGCTGTGTTATTTTTTAGTAAATTTCTTAACCTCTCCACATCTCAGATTCCTCAATGATAAAATGAAAATTATATATATATATATATATACATACATACATATATACATCAGCTTGTTGCTAAAGTAAAATCAATATACAATGAATTGAATGTAATACCAGATAAAAAGTACAGATTAAAGATATGGTAGCTCTAACTATACTCCCAGTTTTCTGTAATACCTATAATCTATAATACCTTCTTTTATCAGAGTTATCCTTGTTTCTGTATTTTCTACGTACCTTTCAGGCTTGGAAAGGTCTAAGATATACAATTTTACTCCTCATACTTTCTCTTGGAAATGCCTTTCTATTAATGCTGTCCTCGGTTCACTACATTCTCTCACTCTGTCCATCAGTGAGAAACATTTGGCTAATCCAGCTCCTTTTCATTTTTGCCAATGCATGTTATCGCCTATTAGTTTGTTGAGAAAACTCATCTGAAGTAATTTTCTGACATACATGTAATTGAATTGGGTGGTAAAAAATCCAACCAACATATGCAATGGAGGAGCAATTGAATATCCTATTTATTATAAGAAAAATCAGAAACTTAATAGAGGGCAAGCATGAGAGATTATCTTTGAGATATTTAGAGTAATAGTGTAAGAGCAAAGCTAGAAGACAGATAAGTAAAGTTCTGAGACCTGGACGTGTAGTTGTAGAGCCATTGCCACAGGAAAGAGAACTTTCCTGATTATCCAAAAGGCACTCCTTTGCAGGAGGCATCACATAAACATTACTGTTCAGGTTCTAATTGTGAGCACAATCCTCTGCTGTAAGGTGTACATTAGAGGCCCTGGTCACATCCTAAACCTGTAAAAAGCCTAATCACTGCAGTAAAAGCATACCTGGACACCAAAATAATTTTAAGTTTGGTAAATATAGTAGACATATAACAATGATTTTAGTTACTATAAAAATAGGAAAACTAAAAATGTTGTAATTCAAGTCTATAAAATCATAAAAAGAACCAGAGACTTTGGAGCATGAAGTGTTTCCCCACATCTCAGAGCATTCATACTAGAGCACTTTCTCCTTAAAAACTTGAAAGAGATCATTTCAAGGTAAATAAAACAGATTCCACTGTACCTTGAAAGTAAATTTATGAAAATTATTATCCTGAAAAGTAATGAGTCTTAGAGACCAAAATTATAATTTGCATTCTCATGTCAGTTGCTAAGGTTACATGCATAAATATCTTAAAATTTGCTCGCTCTTCCTTCCTTCTTTCTCTTTCTCTCTCTTTCTTGCTCTCACTCTCTTCTCTCTATCTCTCATTAGATTTTCCTCATAGATAACTCAATCATTATGATTTTTACTGAATTGTACATAACCAGGAACTTGACTGTAAAAAACAAATCTCTCAATAGGACAAAAAATGCTTTAATGGAAAGGTGGAAAGAAAGACTGAACTACTTCTCAAATTTTATATGTGTTCTCTGAAAACATAGGAGCATTGCACTATGACTAATAGAGCTAATGAGTCATTTCCAATACTGATTAGTTGTACGGTCTTGTAAACCTTAGTTTGTTTATCTTCAAAATGGCAAAAAAATCTTTCTCACGGTTATGTTGGTGAAATAAAGGAGATGATAAACTATGCAACATGTTTCCTACAATTCCTGGTACAGAGGAAGCTTTTGATAAATGGTAATTAAATTGTTTTGATCAGTATCCACTATTGTACTATAATTTATATGATATAAGGAAGTAAAATTAAGCTGAGTGCATGTTTGACAAGCCAGCTGATTTTGGATTTCCACAAATGGCAGGTGCTACAAACTTTATTGTAGTTAGTAATGTCATACTCTGTACCATTTATTCAGATGGAAACCACTGGACCACCACAGAAAACTCAAGCAAACACTATATGTGTGTATATATATATATATATATAGATATATATATATATATTTATATCTATATTATATATAGATATATATAATATGTATGCATATAGACAAGAACTAAACATATGTATTTTTTTCTAAATCAAACACCATTAGACATTACATTCTAGCCTACAAGGTAGTAGAAAGACCCCAGGAGCTAAATAACAGCTATGGTGAAAAAAAATTCCTAACCTTATCACATTTCAGGGTCTTCTAAAGCAGCAGCTAGATCTCATTTTCTGTAATATATATGGATACAGATAAAAATACAGAGCTATGTGTTAAGTTTTGTGGACAATATAATAAAGGCATGCCATTAACTGATGTTTTGGGAAGCTTACAGTGTTTTGAAGAAATAAAAATTTTAGGGGATTAAACAAATAAAAGACTCAGGATAGTATATAATTAATTAGAATATATTATTTAATATATATATGATAAGCCATTGAGACAATATCTGGTCTGTTACTAAAAAATGATTAATTCACCTGATGAGTATATAGGACATAAAGCTGTACTTTATTACTTGCAGAGAATAAGACCAAAGCTCATGCATAGACTGAGTTGAATGTTTGACCAAGGTTAATGTTTGCGAGTTGCTCTAATTACACCTACCTGATCTAGAAGACACATTTTCTGTAATTCAAAACCATGATTGACAAGGCACCAGTGGGCATATGGGAAGAGGAAACTTGCTTATTTGTAATGACTATCACGTACCAGTGTAAGGAACCCATGTTTATTAATTAGAAGTGCAGAGCAAAGTCACTAGGACACCTTTCTCAAGGACTTAATTTCCAAGGAGCCTGACTTATCACCCTCATTTGAGAAGCACTGCTGTAAAGAATAATCAGTTCCTGATTTCTCAGATCAAGGGCTCTACAACTTGTCCTATAGTAGAGGAAGTTTATGGAAGTTGTATGCAATTAAAATACTTTGTAAGAGCTTAAAAAATTGTACTTCCAAAATATCTGGAGTGGAATGAGTGAAAAGATGGAATAGAATTGATCTATATTTTACCAATGAACAAAACTTGGATTGGTGAATCAAGAAAGCAGACCTCAGTACAGTGTGAAAAAAATTCAGGATATATTGAAATGGCCCTCTTTCAATGAAGTGTTACTCTATCATGACAAATTTCTAGAGGAAGTTGAAATATCAGTGGCATATATATGGCACTCCTGTTCTGCTCTATCAATTATAGTTACAATTACTTGATTATTATGCTTTTTTTTTTTCCTGCTGAGCTTGGATGAAGTAAGAATGTTTCTTAACACAGCATTGTGGGTAGTGAATAAAATGGATTAAATTTGGCATGCAATATAAAATCTATTTGCTGTACTGGAACTAAATGATTTCTATCTCTTTAAATCTAAGATTTATGAATCAATATTCAGGATATTTTAAGAAATATACAAGCATAATTTTTGTAATTCTAGTGTCTGCCCTTCTGTATATGCATTGTGAAATCCAGAGGGCTTCACTGTAAAGCTATTTCTCCAAAACAGTCAAAATATTCAGAAGTACTTTCAAATTTTTCTCAGTAAATATTAATCATATATAGGAGAATAATAGTTCTGAATTTCCTAAAATCCAATGTAAATTTATAAAATATTACTTCGTGTGGAAAACCTTTAGTGACCTACAATACAGATGCAATTCTAATGGACTTGTTGCAAGTGTAATATATGGGGATATGGAAAATTTTGTTTTAACAAGTGTTATAAAAAAGAAGTGTAATTATGAAAGTCATAATACCCAAAGGATAAGAACTAGAAGACAAAAAATTATTACATCTATTCCAAAATCATATTTAAGATGTTAAAATCATATTATGCTCAGCCATTAAATTCAAATGTTTTATTAGTAACATAGGTGATATTGATGTATTAGAAGAGTCAATTGTTAAAACTTTTAGAATGCATCCTGACATTATTTTTACTAGATAATGACAAAATCATTAGTCTTACATTTTTCATGGTCACTAAGCCTTTTCTGGTTTAAGTAACTAAATATTCTGGTTTGTGGTAGTTAATTATTGCTGCATAACAAATTAACCCAGGATAAATAATTTGTTATCTCATAACTTCTGTGAGTCAGGAATTCCAGGCACCATTTAGCTGGGTCATCTGATTCAGGTCTCTGAAAAGACTTCAATCAAATTGTCAGCTGAGACTATGGTTTCATCTGAAGGGTCAGTTGGGGCAATCCACTTCTGAGCTCATCCATATGATTTTCGGCAGGATTCAATTTATTGTGAGCTGTTGAACTGAGTTCTCTGTTCCACATTGGAGCTTCTCACAGGTCTTTATCATGTAGACCTCTCCATAGGTCAACTCACACCATATCAACTGTCTTCCCTCAGATTCAGTGAGGGAGAAAATAACAAATGACTTGCAAAAGTATTTTATCAATAGTGCTGGTTACCTAAGTAAAATCTGATGAAGAGCTCATACTTTCCATAGAATTATGGGGAAAAATTAACTGTTATTAAAGATAATTTTAAATCCTTGCACTTTATTTGGTTTAAAATCTAGTTTATTTGTAAGAGCAATATGGATCACCAATGTAAGAAAAGAAGGATATTTCTTTTTGTGCATCTTGTTCCACTAATTATATGCTGCATTAAGGTATTTGCTCTTCTGATTTTCTATTAACTCAGGACTTCATTCTGTTATGGTTTCATGGAGGCTCCAAGTTGTAAATGACCTTAAAAGTCTTCAAGTTAGATTCCAAGTACACTTAAATGCATGAAAGACTACTCCTTCTATGGGATTGCTATAGCTGAATACTCCAAATAATAAAAGACAAAAAATAAAGCAAAACAAACACAATTTTGAGCTTTTCTACTTGAAAGTTGTCATTATTTAAGTACTGCTTGCTATCATTTCTGTCCTGTGGCTTCAAATAGTAATCTAATATACTTCTATATTAAAATGACTTTTTATCCCTCCGAGTAATTTTTTTTTCCATCAACTGCTGTTGATGATACACAGACTAATGGAAAGAGCATTGCCTTTGGAGCCCAAAGGAACTTGGTTAACATCTAGAATTAATTGGTGTTATTTTCATGGATGGACTTTAGCAAGTTGCTTAAACTCTTTAATCCTACCTTTGTTTATAAGTAAATGGGGTTAATAACATCTCTCAAGACAGATATGATCCTTAATAAGGAAACATTTTAATATTATAGCATTATTCTTGTCATATAGTGGGACAACTATGCATAAAGATCCCTTCCTTCATTTGCTAATTTATGTATTACAATGTGTCATCTGAATATTTAAGGATTTCCCTACAAGATAAATGCAGTTAAGGAGAAAATTCTAAGTTAAAATTGATAAGACTGGATACTCAGTTTCTCAGCCTTACTTTTTTTTGTGGGACGCGGGCTTCTCACTGTTGTGGCCTCTCCCATTGCAGAGCACAGGCTCCGGACGTGCAGGCTCAGCGGCCATGGCTCATGGGCCTAGCCACTCTGCGGCATGTGGGATCTTCCTGGACCGGGGCACGAACCCATGTCCCCTGCATCAGCAGGCAGACTGTCAACCACTGCGCCACCAGGGAAGCCCAGGCTTACTTTCTTAAGGAGCAGATGAGTTTCTCAGCCCAGTGATCAACAGTTGAAAGAGCAGGTTTCTTCCATGTCACACCTATTTTAAATAGTGCTGCAATGAACATTGGGGTGCATGTATCTTTTTGAATTATGGTTTTCTCCAAATATATGCCCAGGAGTGGGATTGTGGGATGATATGCAACCTAAGTGGCCATCAACTGATGAACAGATAAAGAAGATGTGGTGTATATATACAATGGAATATCACTCAGCCATAAAAAATGAATGAAATAATACCATTGCAACAACATGGGTGGACCAAGAGATTATATAGCTAAGTGAAGTAAGCTAGAAAGAGAAGGACAAATATCATATATCACTTATATGTGGAATAAAAAAAATGATACAAATGAACTTATTTACAAAATAGACATAGATTCACAGACATAGAAAATAAACTTATGGTTATCAAAGGGGAGATTGGAGGGAGGGATAAATTAGGAGTTTGAGGTAAAATATACACACTACTATATATAAATTAGATAACCAACAAGGACCTACTATATATCACAGGGAACTATGCTCAATATCTTGTAATAACTTACAATGGAAGAGGATGTAAAAAAGTATATATATGTATGAATATACATATGTATAATGGAATATAAATATGTATAACTTTGCTGTATATCTGAAACTAACACAAAATTGTAAATCAACTATACTTCAATAATTTTTTTCATAAAAAAGAGTGAAGGAGCATGGACAATGGAGAATTCATGAGGGTAATGGGCACAGTCTCAGCAGTCCATTCTGGTTTTGGAAGCAATAATGTGCAAAGTTTCAGTGCTCAGTATCCAGCACTCATGGAATAGTCTAGAGTAAATAGTGATTCTAATCTACATTATAGTATGTATTTGAGAAAGTCAATACTTTGATTTTCAGAAAATATAAGAAAATTTGTTCTATTTTATTTTTCAATTAGTTTATTTCAAAACTTCTTTGGCCTCTATCACTTGGGGACCTATTTGCTGAATTAAATATATTTGTAGTTATCTTATATTTCTTTTAAATGAATGATTTTCTAAAATGCTTGAGAGTTCCTAAAATGTATTGTTTGTCTAACTTTTTAAAACCCACTTTTATCTATCTTGATCACTCATACTCTTAATAAAGGGAGAGGATAAAAATAAAAATTATCAGATATCCTACACCCTGTAGTCTTTTTGTTGTAAGCTATGTTTTACAACATTGTAGTGTAAATATACAGTATTAAAACAAACACTAAACTTAGAGTCAGATAAGTGGATTCTATTCAGAGGTCTATAACTAACTAGTTGAAGGACTTGAGCATGCAGATTTGGTTATTCTTTCTAGGATTTATTGATTTTTGTTTGTTAAAAATTGGAAGCAAAGATTTTCAAGATGATGGAAGAGCAGGAGGATGTGGAGTTCGTCTCTCTCCACAAATGCATCAAGAATACATGTACAGATGGAACAATTCTCACAGAACAGTGGCTAAACACTAGCAGAAGACCTTGGACACCAGAAAGGACAATAAAGACCCCTGCATAACCAGGTAGGATGAAAGAAAGAAGGGAGAAAGAAGAGGAGAGGAAGAGGGATGGAACCTGCACCCCTGGAGGGGAGCTGAAGCAGAGGAGAGGTTCCTGCATCTGGGAAAACCCTCTCACCAAAGAGGAAATTGGTTGGGACAGAAGTGAACCATCTGAGGCTGTGGGAGGAGTGTGAAAAGGCCAGTTTGTGGCAGACAGGACCAAGTAAGAACTACACAGATGGTCTGTACCACCACCCTGCACGCCTGGAACTGGGACGTGTTTCTGCTGGTGTGCACAGGGGCTAGGAGCTGGAGCGTGGGGATTGGAGAGCAAACCTGGGGAGGAGGACTACTGTTGGCTGTGAGAAGACAGCCTGAGGGGATGGGAGGGAGGAAATCTACAATCTGGAATGCCTGTGGAGGAAACTGAGACTGCCATGGAAGCACCACTCTTGAATGACATGCAGAGGATGGAGCTGCCATTGCAGCCTCTCTCTCCTCATGTGCCAGTCCCTGACCCCCAGAAGCTAGGAAAGGGCCCTGTCAGGGCTGGCCCTCAGGTGTCTGCCACCGGGCACTAGAAAAGTCTCCCACTAGGGCCGGATCTCTTGCATCATGGCCACTGGCTTCCCCATGCACCTATCACCTCTGGGGCTCCCATTACCCAGGCAGCTGTGCCACCTCCATGCTCTGTCCTCACTGAGGCAGACACAAGTGCTCCGGGGAAGGCTCAGGAGAAGATTCCTCTGGGTGGCCCACAGGCAGAGGTGAGGCTAAAACCACAGCTGTGCCCCAGGGGTGAGGCAACTAAGAAAGAGGAATGAAAATCTTTCCATCAGCTGAACAAGCTGCAGCTTAAATCCCCATGATTGGCTTGGTAGACCCTACGTATATAGAATATCTGAATGGACAATGAGTGTTCCCACAGATGCAACTGGTCTGGCTCTGGCAGCTGTGGACTTTGGGAGCAAGCACACGTGGGAGCTGGGCCAGATCAGAGTCTGAGCTCTCTCTACAGTTACCATAGTGGGTCCAGAGACAAATCTAGAGGCATTGGAGGGCCTCCCAGGGAGGTGGAGGTGAGCTATGGCTCACAGCTGGGGCAAGGACATTGACAGCTGAAACTCCAGGATAATATTATAATTACTATTATTTTTATTATGTTTTCATTTGTTCCATTGTTGATTTTGTTTTTTTTAATTCTTATTTTTTTATTTAGTTTTTTTGGGGGGGGGTTGGTTTGTTTGGGTTTTTCTTTTTTCTTGCTTTATAAATTTTTAAACATATTTTAATTTTTTTATATTTCTATTTTTACTTTGCTTTTTTGTTGTTCTGTGTTTTTTCCCTTTTCCCCCTTGTTCTATTTTGTTTTTATCCTGTTTTTCTCTTTATTCTGTTTTGTTTTTATCTTTTTAAAAATCATTTTTGTGTGTTTGTTTTGTTTTCTTTGCTTTACTTTTCAGTTTGCATTCTGCTTTGTTTTCTGTTTTGTGTATTTGTTAGTTTTGTTTTTAATTGTTTGATTTCAATTTGGGGTACTTTTGTTTGTCTGGTTGTTCTCTTGTGTTTTGTATTCTTTCGTTTTTCTTTGGTTTCTTGTGTGTGTGTGTTTTGTTTGTTTTTGTTTGTTTGGTTTTGCATTTACCAATTGTCTGGGGTTTTGTTGGTCTTTTTTATTGCTGTTGTTGCTGTTTGTTTGTTTCTGTCTTTGTTATTTGTCTTGGGTTTTGTTTCTCTGTTTGTTTTTATTTGTTTTCTTCCCCCATATTTTTTCCTTTGTTTTCCCTCCTTTATTTCCATGACTTGTGGTTTGAGGGGTCTTGGTTCCCCAGCAGGGGGTCAGGCCTGAGCCTCTGTGGTGGGAGCAGTGAGTCTAGGATGCTGGACTGCCAGGGAATTCCAGGCCCAGGGAATATTAATCAGCAAGAGCTCTCCAGGAATTCTCCATCTAGAATCTAAGACCTGGATCCACCCATACACCTGCAGCCTCCAATGCTGGATGCCTTACACCAAACAACAGGCAAGAGAGGAACACAAACTCACCCATCATCAGACAGGCTGCCTAAAGTCCTACTAGCTCACAGATACCCCAAAACACACCAAATGACACAGCCCTGCCCATCAAAGGGACAATATCCAGCTCCACTCACAAGAATGCAGGCACCAGTCCTTCCCACCAGGAAGCTTACACAAGTCACTGGACCAACCTCATCCACCAAGGGCAGACACCAGAAGCAAGAGAAACTAGGACCCTGCAGCTTGTGCAAAGAAGACCTTAAACACAGTAAGACAAAATGAGATGACAGAGAAATATGTTGCAGACTAAGGAGCAACGTAAAAATGCACAAGACCAAATAAATGAGGAGGAAATAGGCAACCTATCTGAAAAAGAATACAAAGTAATGATAGTAAAGATGATGCAAAATCTTGGAAATAGAATGGAGGCATGGATAGAAGAAATACAACTGTTTAGCAAGGACCTAGAAGAACTAAAGAACAAATAGTGATGGACAACACAATAACTGAAATGAAGAATACACTAGAAGGAATCAATAGCAGAATAAGAGGCAGATGGACAGATACGTGACCTGACAGATAGAATGATGGAAATAATTGCTGCAGAACAGAATAAAGAAAAGAGAATGAAAATAAATGAGGACAATATCAGAAACTTCTGGGACAACATTAAACACACCAACATTCAAATTATAGGGGTCCCAGAAGAAGAGAAAGGGAAAGTGTCTGAGAAAATATTTGAAGAGATTATACTTGAAAACTTCCTTAACATGGGAAAGGAAATAGTCAATCAAGTCCAGAAAGTGCAGAGGGTCCCACACCAGATAAATCCAAGGAGAAACAAGATTAAACACTTATTAACCAAACTAACAAAAATTAAACACAGAAAATATATTGAAAGAAGTAAGGGAAAAGCAATAAATAACATACAAGGGAATCCACATAAGGTTAACAGCTGATTTTTCAGCATAAACTCTGCAGGAAGAAGGGAGTGGCACAATATATTTAAAATGATGAAAGGGAAACACCTACAACCAAGATGACTATATCCAGCAAGGATCTCATTCAAATTTGACAAAGAAATCAAAAGCTTTACAGACAAGCAAAAGCTAAAAGAATTCACACCACCAAAACAGCTTTACAACAAATGCTAAAAGAACTTATCTGGGCAGGAAACACAAGGAAGAAAAAGACCTACAGAAAGAAACACAGAACAATTAAGAAAATGGTAATAGGAACACATATATCAATAATTATGTTAAATGTAAATGGATTAAATGCTCCAACAAAAAAGGTACAGACTAGCTGAATGGATACAAAAATAAGACACATATATATGCTGTCTTTGAGACCTAGTGACACATACAGACTGAAAGTGAAGGGTTGGAAAAAGATATTCCATGCAAATGGAAATCAAAAGAAATCTGGAGTAGCAATACTCCTATCAGATAAAATAGACTTTAAAATAAAGACTGTTACAAGAGATAAGGCAGGACACTACATAATGATCAAGGGATCAATCCAAGAAGAAGATATAACAGCTGTAAATATTTATGCCCCCAGCATAGGAGCACCTCAATATATATGGAAACTGGCTACAGCCATAAAAGGGCAAATCAACACTGACACAATAATAGTGGAGGACTTTAACAATACACTTACACCAATGGGTAGATCATGCTGCAGAGAAGTAATAAGGAAACACAAGACTTAAATGACACTTTAGACCTGATAAACTTAATTATAAGACATTCCGTCCAAAAGCAGTAGAATGCACTTTGTTCTCAAGTGCACATGGAACATTGGCCAGGACAGATCACATTTTGCATCACAAGGCAAGCCTTACTACATTTTTTAAAAATGAAATTGTATCAAGCTTCTTTTCCAACCACGACGCTATGAGATTAGAAATAAATTACAGGGAAAAAAAACCATAAAAAACACAAACACATGGAGACTAAACAATATGCTACTAAATAACCAAAAGATCACTGAAGAAATCAAAGAGGATATCAAAAAATACCTAGAAACAAATGATAATGAAAAAAATGACAATCCAAAACCTATGCAATGTGGCAAAAGCAATTCTAAGAGGGAAGTTTATAGCAACACAATGTTACCTCAAGAAACAAGAAAAATCTCAAGTAAACAACCTAATTTTACAACTAAAGCAGCTACAGAAAGAAGTACAAATAAAACCCAAAGTGAGTAGAAGGAAAGAAATCATAAAGATCAGAGCAGAAATAAATAAAATGGAAATGAAGAAAATTATAACAAAGAACAATAAAACTAAAAGATGGCTCTTCGAGAAGGTAAACAAAATTGATAAACCTTCAGCTAGATTAATCAAGAAAAAAAGGGAGAGGACTCAAATCAATAAAGTTATACAGGAAAAAGGAGAAGTTACAACTGACACCACAGAAATACAAAGGATCATAAGAGACTACTATAAGCAAATATGCCAAGGTACAACAGCAAAAGACTGAACCAGGAAGAAATAGAAAATATGAATAGACAAATCACAAGTAATGAAATTGAAACTGTGATAAAAAATCTTCCAACAAACAAATGTCCAGGACCAGATGGCTTCACAGGTGAATTCCATCAAACATTTAGACAAGAGCTAACACTCATCCTTCTCAAACTCTTCCAAAATTAGCAGAGGGAGGAACACTCTCAAACTCCTTCTATGAGTCCACCATCAACCTGATACAAAAACCAGACAAAAATATCGCAAAAAAGAAAATTACAGGCCTATATCACTGATGAACATAGATGCAAAATCCTAAATAAAGTACTAGCTAACAGAATCCAAAAACACATTAAAAGGATCATACACCATGATCAAGTGGGATTTATCCCAGGGATGCAAGGATTCTTTAACATATACAAGTCAATAAATGTGATACACCATATTGACAAATTGAAGGATAAAAACCATATGATCATCGCAAAAGGTGAAGAAAAACTTTCGACAAAATTGAACACCCAGTTATGATAAAAACTCTCCAGAAACTGAGCATAGAGGGAAACGACCTCAACATAATAAAGGCCATATATGACAAACCCACAGCAAACATCATTCTCAATGGTGAAAAACTGAAAACATGTCCTCTAAGATCAGGAAAAGACAAAGATACCTACTCTCTCTACTTTTATTCAACATAATTTTGGAAGCCCTAGCCATGGCAAACAGAGAAGAAACAGAAATAAAAGGAATACAAATTGGAAAAAAAGAACTAAAACTGTCACTATTTGCAGATGACATGGTACTCTACATAGAAAAGCCTAAAGGTATCACCAGAAAATTACTAGAGCTAATCAATGAATTTGATAAAGTTGCAGGATAAAAAATTAATACACAGAAATCTTTTGCATTCCTATACACTAACAATGAAAGATCAGAAAGTGAAATTAAGGAAACTATCCTATTCACCACTGCAACACAAAGAATAAAATACCTAGGAATGAACCTACATAAGGAGGCAAAAACCTGTACACAGAAAACTATAAGACACTGATGAAAGAAATCAAAGACAACACAAACAGATGGAGAGGTAGACCATGTTCTTGGATTGGAAGAATCAATATTGTGAAAATGACTATACTACCAAAAGCAATCTACTGATTCAATGCAATCCCTATCAAATACCAATGGCATTTTTCACAGAACTAGAACAAAATTTTACAATTTGTATGGAAACACAAAAGACCCTGAATAGCCAAAGCAATCTTGAGAACGAAAAATGGAGATGGAGAAATCAGACTCACTGAGTTCAGACTATACTACAAAGCTACAGTCATCAAAACAGTATGGTTTTGATGGACAGCTACATGTAAAAGAATGAAATTAGAGCACTCCCTAACACCATACACAAAAAATAAACTCAAAATGGATAAAAGATCAAAATGTAAGGCCAGACAGTATAAAATTGTTAGAGGAAAACATAGGCAGAACACTCTTGATGTAATCACAGCAAGATCATTTTTGACCAACTTCCTAGAGTAATGAAAATAAAAACAAAAGTAAACAAAAGGGACCTAATGAAACTTAAAAACTTTTGCACAGTAATGGAAACCATAAACAAGATGGAAAGATAACCCTCAGAATGGGAGAAAATATTTGCAAAAGAAGCAACTGACAAAGGATTAATCTCCAAAATATACAAACAACTCATGCATCTCAATATCAAAAACACAAACAACACAATCAAAAAAATGGGCAGAACACCTAAATAGACATTTTCCAAAGAAGACATACAGATGGCCAAGAGGCACATGAAAAGAAGCTCAACATCATTAATTATTAGAGAAATGTTAATCAAAACTACAATGAGGTATCACCTCACACCAGTCAAAATAGCCATCATCCAAATATCTACAAACAATAAATGCTGGAGAGGGTGTGGAGAAAAGGGAACCCTCTTGCACTGTTGGTGGGAATGTAAATTGATACAACCACTATGGAGAACAGTATGGAGTTTCCTTAAAAAACTAAAAATAGAACTACCATATGACCCAGCAATCCCACTACTGGGCATATACCCTGAGAAAATAATAATTGAAAAGACACATGCACTCCAATATTCGTTGTGACACTATTTACAATAGCCTGGCATGTAAGCAACCTAAATATCTATCAACAGATGGATGGATAAAGAAGATATATATATATATATATATATAAAATGGAATATTACTCAGCCATAAAAAGGAATGAAATTGGGTCATTTGTAGAGACGTGGATGGACCTAGAGACTGTCATACAGAAGTAGAAGTCAGAAAGAGAAAAAGAAATATCGTATATTAACACATATATGTGGAATCTAAAAAAATGGCATAGATGATATTTTTGCAAAGCAGAATTAGAGACACAGACATAGAGAACAAACGTATGGATACCAAGGGGCAAGGGATGTGGGATGATTTGGGAGAGGTGGATTGACATATATACACTATTGATACTATGTATAAAATAGATCACTAATGAGAACCTATTGTATAGCATAAGGAACTCTACTCAATGCTCTGAGGTGACCTAAATGTGAAGGAAATCCATAAAAGGGTAATATATGTATATGTATAGCTGATTCACTTTGCTGTACAGTAGAAACTAACACAACATTGTAAAGCACCTATACTCCAATAAAAATTTTAAGAAAATGGAAGCAAACACAAAATATAGGAATGGAGAGACCTAAAATTACACTGCTAAAGTTCTTACTTATTAATAAATGAAATTCCTGCACTCTAATCCATATATACTATAATAGCTGAAATTATCAAAGGTGTTTCTTTCCATCCTAGCGAGGAATTGTGGAATGAATGTTTTCACAGGTGACTAAATATTGGAAGGGTACCTTAAGAGACCTGATATCCTAAACATATCATGTTCAATATGACTTTAAATTGAATATTAAAGTCATTTATTACTAGACGGTGTTTCTTATTAAATAATGTAACAGTTACCACTGCTGAGTTCACTACATGTATGCTCACCTGAAGAAGTATTCAGATGATTAAAGCATTTGAAATAATTTTCAAAAATGATATCACAAATTCATAAGGTATGTAAAATGTATTGTCTCCAGTGTCTCTACTTGTAATATGGAATACATTTTTTTCTTAGCAGTTAATATGTCAGTCAACTTCAAACAGTCACAGTGAATTTTGCTGCTTTACCCAGTGAAAGACTGAACATTCCTGTTTCATAGCTATATCTATAATTATACCTCTATCTATTTATCTATCTATCCATTTATCTTTTTATATTAGGTAAGTAGAGAATTTGGTAAGAAATATAGTTGGTGGTATGGGCCTTCACTCAAGCATAAAAAGCCTCCCACATCATCTTCGAGAATAAGGAAAACAAAACCCTTCTTTTTCTTATGTTAGGCAGCCTTCTAAAATAATCTCAATGATCCACATCCTTGTGCAGTCCTCTCTTCTTGAGTGTTAGATGAACCTAGTAATTTGCCTCTAATAAATAGAAAGTTATAAAAGTGATAGACCATCATTTTCAAATTTAGACAAAAAACACCATGACTTCCTTCTTTCTCATACTCCAACTTTTACCTTACGTTCTCTGCATTTCTCTGTCATCATCATCGTCATCATCTTGCTTGCTTGCTCTGATGAAGCAAACTGGCATGTTGTGAGCTACCCAATGGAGAGACCCATGTGACAAGGAACTGAGAGCAGTCTCTGGTCAAAATCATTGAGGAATTGTGGCCTTAATTTGACAGCCCATGAGTAATGGAAACAAGCCAAACACAATGTGAGTGAACTTGGAACTGAATTCTTCCCCAATCTAGCTTTCAGTTGAGACTGCAGCCCCAACAGACTTGTGAGAGCATGCAGTCTTATAAAAGACCCTTATCCAAAATACCCAGTTAAGCTATACCAAGATTCCTAGACCACAAAGACTGTGAGATAACACATGTTTTGAGCAGTTAAGTTTTGTCAGATTTTACTAGTAATAATAGATAATTAATACATCCCTCCTGCAATATTGACTTCTGCTGGATAAAGCTATATTAATCTTTTGTGTGTTACTCTATGATCATTCTTACTTTTTTTACAGTTCTGTTAATTCAGACTGGAGTGTACAGAGAATAAGTAGGCTTGAATATTCATATTTCATATAATACATATAATGTACATATATATATATATATGCATTCACTGCACACAAATCCTGAAATATTAGTGAATAGAAATTTAAATGTGAATTTTCAGTTTGAAGATGTAAATGTCTATGAAATGTCTCTTGTACTGATACAACAAAGCAACTGAGATTTTGAGTTCTACAAGGAAATGAGATGACTCACCTATTTGGTTAACATTTGTGTTTGTCTTATTCAAATTCTCATCTCAAAAGATATGAAATTTTTTTCAAATTTAGCCTTAGGCTCCTCATAGTCTTGCCTCAGCCCTTCATAATTCCTTTTATATTTTGTGTTTTTTTAATCATTTGCTTTCATTGCCTCTATAAGTGGCAAGTTTCTGAAAGTCATAGAATTGAATTATCTATTAAAATCTGCTTGAAGTATTTACCACTGACTAGAGAACAAGGTTGATAGGGTTTAATCTTTCAAGTCAAGTGATAAATATAACATGATCCAGGGATCAGATTAAGTGGAAGTGATTGCATTATGTATCCTAATGCTGGTAAATACTTAGGTAAGTAATTTAAAGATGCTAAATAGGAGATTCCTAAAAAGGAAGGGAACCCTTCCAATTAGCTCACTGTGAAAAGGTCAGCTTTGGAACTTAGAGTCAGCAAATTACCAGGATGGTAATTTTGATATGTGCAGTTGCATTCCATCAGCAACTGGGTTAACACTTCCTGTTACATGGTCAGAACTCTACAAGAAATGGATGCAAATAGAAAAACAAATGTGAAAGACAAAGACCTAAGTTCCCCTTACCATGAGAAAATGGTGGTGATAACCCAGGTTTGGGATGTCTCCTCAAGTAATAAGGGACTTACTTCTTATTGCATGTATTAAAATCGTGGCATTAATTGACAAGGTTGTGTAAAAGAAGGTTGAAAATACTGAGCTATCAGTATATTCCTTAACAGCCCATGGCTAACTCAAAAGCAGCCAAAGCTTTCACAAAAGTACTAGGAAAAAAAGAAAAAGAAAGACCCAATTGATTTATATTTAAAATGCCATTCTAAATATCAGAACTCAGCGGGGTAAATTTTTCATATCAAATTTTCAATAACATGTGTATAGTAAGTTTCATTATTTGGAGAATTGACAAATATATTTTATTATTTGATCCTGATAATAACATCATCAGAAAAGTAAGACTGGACTTTTGAATTTCATTGCCATTTAAAAATGAAGGAAAAAAAAATTCCAGAGAAGTTATAGGATTTACTGAAGGGAACACAGCTAGAAAAAGGTAGCCCTGGTGTTTATAACCAAACAGTCTGACCCTAGCTCCTTCTGTTCTAATTAAAAAAAAATTTAATTAATTGTATTGTAAACACACATTGTATGTGTGAGCATTTATACATATGTACACATCCAATAAATTCTGGCACATGAGTTTATTCTTTTGCTAGGAATTTTTTTTTTGTACTAGTGTCTCTTTTGGAGGGGGATAAAGGTAATTGGCTATATGAATTACATTGAATTACTTGAGCAGGTGTGAATAAACACCTGTCTGAGCAATGATGCAAGTAAGTATAACCCTTTCCCCTGCAACCTACATACTTTTTACTTGAAATCCATGTCAAAAAGATAATCTCATTAAGCAAGGTATAAAACTCATTATCTCACTCATAAAAAAATGTTCTTTTGTTTTAACTCCAAGAAAGTTAATAAGAACTAACCATCCTAAAGCAAAGACTTTTAAGAGGTTTATAGACCATGGAATTAGAAAATGGGATCTCAGATGATTTTATTTTGTTGCTTTTTACTAGAAGTAGTTTTATCAAACTAAGAACATCTTTAGGCAAGGCAGACAATACAAAACTGAAAACTTAGCTGACATGTCTGGTGTGAAAGAGCTAAAGGAAAACTATTTACTAATTCTAAAAATAATAACTGGTAATCAATAATGTCTGAGGAAAGTGCCCAATGGAACAAAGGAGTTAGAAATAAAGCATGTGGTTTCAGAAAAATAAAGTTCATAGCAGTTTGAGTCATATTTAGTCTATAAATGCTGGAAGCCCTGAAGAAACTCTTCCCATGACCAGGTTCCTGGGCAGTGTATGTCATTAAGAAATATGGTGCTAGTGACTAAATATTTGTGCCTCCCCAAATCCATATGTTAAATCCTAACATTTAGTATGATGGTATTTGGAAATGGGGGCCTTTAGGAGGTGATTAGGTCATGAAGATGTACCCATCACAAATGAGATTAGTGTTCTTAAAAAAGGGCACTAGAGAACTTACTCAACCCCTGCAGCCATGTGAACACAGAGAAAGATGGCCGTCTATGAACAAGGAAGGGAGCTCTCACCAGACACCAAATTGGCCAGCACTTTGACCTTGGACTTCCTAGCTTCCAGAATCATGAGAAATAAATTTCTGTTGTTCATAAGCCACCCAGTCTATGGCATTCTGTTATAGCAGGCTAAATGGACTAAGACACTTGACAAAGATAAAATTTGTGGTGGTACTGGTGGTGATATTGTGTATTTATATGTAAATGTTTGCGCTGAGAAGTTGAAGAGAGTTTTGTTGCTCAATACCATATAATTTAGGGCCAAACTCATGAATTATATAGGATTAGGATTCAGAAAAAAGTGATGCAAAGAGCCAAGAAAAAATTTACTTAAATTGCTTCCTTAGATAGAATCTAAGCTGTCTTTTTCACTGAAACATATAGAAACACTTTTGTATGTCTCATCTTTCCTGAAAATAATTTGCTTCTTTCATCACTCCTCAAATGGGGGCAGGGAAAAGCAGAGAACAGAATGGCTTTGCTTGGGGGGAGAAAAGAGCTACGACAAGAAATACCCTTCAAACAGCTCTGAGGAAGTGTTAATAATTATTCCCCTAGGAAAGAAGGCATTTTGTGTCTACATATGACCCAAATCAGCATTATGCCAGTTCATTGGAAGGAAAGAGAAAAGATTTGGCAGCTACAAAGACTGATGGACAGTTAAACAAGTCATTAGGTGGTTGGGTCATTTTGAAAAATAGATTTTGCTCCCCCTCACTTGATTAATGCACAAGTCAAGGTAGAAATTTTATTCGTAAGTCATTCTGAAAGGCAAAGTGTTCACATAACTAAAAATTTTATTGAGGGGAAAGACATTTGTGCAACCATATAATGATATCCTTTTTATTGGACTATCATTAAAGAATTATATCTTCTTCAGTATTGCAAATCATTCCCATAAACACTGTAATGGGAGTGAAATGTTGTTTGGTCATAGAGGAGATCTCCCATAATATTAATATTAAATTTAGTTAATGCTTGGTGTGCCATCCTCTGCATTGCAAAAAGATCTTTTGCTAAGTTAAAAGCATTGTTAAAGGAGCACAAACATAATAATGAAGCTGAGTTACAGCCCAGTGCTAATAAAGACCATGTAGGACTACATTTTAAAAGTAAATTAAATTAGGCTTAGAGAAATCATAAACATTTTTGGAAAAGAAGCACTGTTTCCCTATTCAGTCTAAGATAAAAGACTTGTCATCTGAAAGACATGACATGAAAGACATGATTTGGTGAGGAAAGGACAGATAAATGAGTTAAGAAAAAAATTAATCTAGCTAATGGTTATCTTGAAAAGTTAGAAGTAAGAAGAAGAACCTTGCAGTTGATATTGTCCTTAAGTCATGGTCACTGGAGCACAGGAATCATAGAACTAATGTAGCCACACAGATACTTAGGATTCTGCCAGGCCACATTTAATACTAAGCAAAGTTTTTACATTGACAGGATCACAGTGCTAAAACAGACTGGTTTCAAGCAAGACAGGCATTTCCAGATAAATATTTTAAGACTGGGCTCCTGAAAATCTGCAGACATTACCTTTCATGAGTGTACAAGAAACAGAGATAAATCTCTCCTCCTCTGCTCTATTTCTGCTCTCAGTGACTTCCCATTGTTATCCCTGTCCAACTTAGCACCATAAAGTTGGGAGAGCGGCAAACTATGAATCAGGAAAAAGTCTAATTCAAAAGGTCAGATCATCTTTTGTAAACATAATTTCATGAGATAAATAGATGGGGCGGGAATTCTGAACTGCTGACTGAGAAGAGGTTTTTCCACTCAGGGCTCACAACTTTGATAAAGACTCTGGCCTCTAATTCCTGCTTTGTGCCTGAGGTTATCAAAATGGCCATAACAATTATGGGAAAAGGGTAATTGAATATTGAATAGAAGAATAGTTTTCTCTTTTCTTTGCTTAAGAAAAGGTAATATCGACTGGTGGTATCCACTTGATTCAGGCTTGTGAGAAGGTTAGAAGAGATAAGTTCAATATGGGATTTTAGGAACAAAAAGATTTTGTCTAACAACCAAAACCTGACACTGGCTCTAAGTCCATTGTAATTATTCTTTTAGTGCAAAAATTAAATGACTAAAAGTTATCTTTAGAAGATACAAATATGTGTATTGATATTGATTATGATTCATTAACATGTTGACATTCTTGAATTAATCATATTTGTTGACAAGTCATTTAGATTATATAAGATGTAAAGGGAACCTGAGGAGAATAGGCACTAGACAGCTAAGATCTGGTTTCAGTAGTTTGTAAGAATGATCAGAAAATGTTCAGGATACCAGAAGATAAGTAACACTCAAAAATAAGAAGAACATATTGGATACGAGGCTAATTAAGCACAAAATAATCTTAATCAGTGTAACTACTTCCCTAATATTCCAGTAATTTTATCTGCTTTGAATACCTTATCTTTAGATTCTTTTAGAAGATGGGATATATAATAAAATACTAAATTACATGGTTTTGGATTTATGAGCTTTAAAAAAGGATGGTGGAGGAGTTATAAATTAAGGGGCTTTGTTATATATATATTTTTCTAAAGTGTTCTGTATCATATAATTATGATTCATTGGTAAATCCTGAAAATAAAAGATTATTTAACAACAGATTTGCAAGACTTCCCAGTGCAAAAATCCCTGAACAAATCTCCCTAAGAGAAAATCTATGTTCTCCAATTAAAATCTTCAAGGAAAGAAAAATCCTGATATCCAAGTGTGGTCTAGTTATTTGGAAATTTTGATTATTAGAACTGCCTTTCTTATAGCAAACTGACATCTTTTTCCTTATACATTTAAACTCTTGGTCCAAAAACTCTGTGGCCATGAAGATGAAGGTGTAATCTTTCTTCTAAGTAATAGAATTTAGATGATATAAAAGAAATTTCCCCATGAATATTCTTTAGTCAATGAAACCTATTTTTCATATGTGTTGTACTGATTTACTTTTCAAGATGATTACTTTACCTGGACACATTTCAGTTTGTCAATGTCATAGTTTAAACTGTGATGCCTAGATTCAGTCAAAAGGAGGCATTTCATGATGGTGGTGCCTGGAAAAGCCTGAACTTACTTCCTATCATTAACATAACAAATATACAGTGACATGGATCAATTCCCTCTGAAAGGAACCTGAGAACTAGGTGAATACCTGCTCCACAACAAAGGGACCATATCGAGATGCATTTCAACACACCCTCAACAACAGGAACATATATCAAGAATGAATTAGGTGGTATAGACAACCACAAAGATTCTACAGACAACCAAGATCTAGGGTAGGATTGAAGGAGAAAGATCATCCTCTAAACATGGCCACTCCTTCAAGACTGAGAGAGTTAAGTTTGGTCTAATACACAGAAACATACACAGGGAGACATACAAAATGAGGAAACAATGAAATATTTCAAAATGAAAGAACAAGACAAAATGCAAAAACAGATGTTAATGATATAGAGATAATAATCTACCTGATAAAGAATTCAAAGTAGTGGTCATAAAGATGCTCA
Organism: Globicephala melas; assembly: GCF_963455315.2. Taxonomy (NCBI): domain Eukaryota; kingdom Metazoa; phylum Chordata; class Mammalia; order Artiodactyla; family Delphinidae; genus Globicephala; species Globicephala melas. The sequence continues at coordinate 18,002,403 of NC_083325.1, forward strand.
TAAAACTCAAGAGAAGAATGGATGAACATAATAAGTGCTTCAACAAAGAGAAAATAGAAGAGAGAACCATTCAGAGCTGAAGAATACAGTAACTGAAAAGAAAAATATGCTAGAGGGAATCAACAGCAATTTAGATGATACAGAGGAATAGATCAGGGATCTGGAAGACAGGTTAGTAGAAATCGCTGAATCAGAGCAGCCAAAGGGAAAAATAAAATTTTTAATGAGAATTGTTTAAGGAACCTCTCTAACAACATCAAGCATACTAATATTCACATTGTAGCAGTCACAGACAAAGAAAGAGAGAAAGAAGCAGAAAACCTATTTGAAGAAACAATGACAGAAAAATTCCCTAACCTGGGGAAGAAAACAGACATCCAGATCATGGAATCAAAGAGATTTTCAAAAAAGAGGATCCCAAAGAAATCTATACCAAGACACGTTATAATTAAAATATCAAAAGTTAAGTATAAAGAAATAATTTAAAACCAGCAAGAAGAAAATAATATGTTACATATATAAGTGAACCCCCCATAAGATAATTAGCAAATTTCTTATCAGAAACTGTGCAGGCCAAAAGGGAGTGGAATGATGTATTCAAAGTGCTGAAGGAAAAAGAAAAAAGCACTTACAACCAAGAATACACTATCTGGCAAAGTTATCATTCAGAATTGAAGGAGAGATAAAGCATTTCCCAGACAAGCAAAAACCAAAGGCCTTCATCACCACTAAACCAGCCTGACAAGAAATGTTAAAGGAACTGCTTTAAGTGGGGGAAAATGTCATAACTAGAAATAAGAAAATATATGAAAGAAAAAAATTCTAACTAGTAAAAACAAATATATACTAAAGGAAGTAGAACAACATCTCATAAAGTTAGAATGACGAGTTAAAGAAAAAATGTAGTAAAATAACTAAAACTACAATAAGTAGTTAAGGGATGCACAAAATAAAAAAAAGTTATAACTTATGATGTAAAAAAATTAAATGTGGGGGGATAGTAAAAATTTAGTGTTTTAGAATGCATTTGAACTTAAGTAAGGATCAACTTAAAATACTCTGCTTTATATATAGATTGTTATATATGAACCTCATAGTAACAACAAAACCAAAGCCTATAATACGTACACAAAAAGTAATGACAAACAAATCCAAAGATAACAGTAAAGAAAATCATCAAACCCAAAGTGAAGAGACTAAAAGAAAAATAAATGAACAGAGAAGAACCACAAAAATAACCAGAAAAAGATTAACAAAATGCAATAAGTATGTCCCTATCAATAATCACTTTAAATGAAATGGATTAATGCTCCAATCAAAAGACATAGGGTGACTTAATGCATAAAAAAAAAGATTAAAAAACCCCAAAAAACAAGATCTATCTATATGCTTTCCACAAGAGACTCACTTCATATCTAAAGACACATGCAGGCTTAATGTAAAGGGATGCAAAAAAAGATATTTCATGCAAATGGAAGCAAATAGAAAGCTGGGGTATTAATATTTATATCAGATAAAATAGACTTTAAAACAAAGATTGTAACAAAACACAAAGAAGGGTGTCACATAATGATAAAGGGGTCAATCCAACAAGAGGATATAACATACTTATGTATCCAACATAGGAGCATCTAAATATATAAAGTAAATATCAACAGAAATAAAGGGAGAAAAAGACAGCATTGCAATAAGAGCATTGAGATATTATAATTGCATTAAGTAAAGCCATATTATGCAATTGTTTTATTTAATAACAACAGGACTAATTATTTTTCCCATTAAATTTATACTTAGATGTTCCATTCCAATTTGTCCAGATCCTTCTGGAGGCTACATACCATTCGTGTTATTAACAAACTCTCTTATCTTTCTCTTATTGAAAGACTTGACAAAGTAAAGCAGCAGGTTGAGGCTTTGAACTCAGACATCTGAAATAAAATTAAATATTAATATCTTAATAATTATGTAATCTGAGCTTTTGTGATTCAACTTCTTTATCTGTACAATGGGGAAAGATCTGCTTGAGTGTTTAAGTTTTTTGCCTTAGCACTCTCATTTGCATTACACTAGTCCAGGTCCTAATTTTCTTTAATTGCAACCTAACCCAGTTTAGATCAATGAAAATCAGGTGTGAAACTTTCTCTTGAACAATTTGAAGTGAACCTATGGAGTACCTAAATCAGTAGGACATAAGCCAAGAGATAACGACCCTATATCTGCCAAAACAAATAGTAGGCCTGAGAATTAAGCCAGCACAGCAGAAATAGAGCGTGAATAAGAAGGACTCCCTAGAAATATGTTTTAAGCCCCTAGATACAGGTGTATGAAGTGATTTTAATGTCTTATTTATTTATTGTTCTAGATAACATTGGCCAATAAATTCTGTTTGTTATCTTAGCCAATTAAATTTCCTCCACTGGCAACCAAGATTTTACTTTGTGATTCATTCCACCCACTAAACTATCAGAAGTTATCATCTTCTATTCATCTCATAGAAAACTGCTTTCTCTTTATAAATATTATTTGTTTGGGAAATTTATTTTAGATTTTGAAAAATATATATGTATACATACAGCTACAGTTGAAATCTAATAATAAACATGCTCCTATGGAAACCACATGGAGATTAAGAATTGGAACCTCACCAATTCCTTTGCAGAATCCTCTCTACTGTATCTGTCTTATTCCTCTTCTCAAATAAACATTATTTATAATTTAGTAATAGGTTTTTATCACTAAACAATACATTATTTATTTTTATTGAATAATTTATAGATAAACTTTCTAGAGTTTTTGAGTTAAAATTTACATATAATAAAGTTCACCCATGTGGGCTTCCCTGGTGGCACATTGGTTGAGAGTCCGCCTGCCGATGCAGGGGACACAGGTTCGTGCCCCGGTCCGGGAAGATCCCAAATGCCACAGAGCCGCTGGGTCCGTGAGCCATGGCCGCTGAGCCTGCACATCCGGAGCCTGTGCTCTGCGACGGGAGAGGCCATAACAGTGAGAGGCCCGCGTAATGCAAAAAAAAAAAAAAAAAAAAAAAAAAAAAAAAATTCACCCATGTTAAAATATGGTTCTGAGTTTAGATAAATAAATCAAGTTACATCACAGTGATCACAATCAAGATTTAGAATAATTCTACCACCCCCAACATGTTTCCTCAAACTCCTCTAGAGTACACTCCTCTCCATACACTCAGCCCATTGCAAACACAGAATATTCACCATCACTGTAGTTTAACACTTTTACAGACTTTTACATAAATAGAATTATATCATATTAAACTTTGAGTCTGGTTTATTTCTTATAGCATAAAATGTGTGATATCCATAGTCACTACTGTAGTTTTATAATGAGTCTTGGAATTAGGTAATGTGAGTCTTTCAATAACCTTCTAATTGTTCTTTGCCAAAATTGTATTGTAATTATATTAACTTTGCAATTTCATATAAATTTTAGAATCATGTGGTCTATTTCCATTAATTAAAATATTCTGGCACTTTGAGCTTGCTTTAAATGAACAGATATATTTGGGAGAATTGATTTCTTAACAGTGTTGAATTATCCAACTCATAAACCTGATCTACCTCTCCATTTATTTATGTCTTCTTTGATTATGTTCAACAGTATTTTGTAGTTATTAGAATGCTGACCTTGCATGTATTTTGTCAAACTTATGATTAAGTATTTTTGCGTATTTGGTTCTAATGATAATGGTTCTATTAACAATAATTGTTCTATTATGGTTATTAATCTATTAATTTCTTTTTATTGCAAATATACAGACATACAATTAAATCTCATATTTAATTGTATATTGAAATTGTGTTCTACAGTATTGCAGTACTCCTTGGTAGTTCCAATATATATATTTTTAGATATTTTGGGGGATTTACTTTGAAGACAATTATGCCATCTTCAAATAGATATACGTTTTTCTTCTTTTCCAATCTATATGTTTTCATTTTGCTTTCTTGCCTTATTGCTCTGGTTAAGACTTCTAGTGTGACAATGAATAGGTGTGGTAACAACAAACACATTTGCCTTCTTATATATTGGGGTAAAACATTCAACATTTTACCCATATGCAAAATGTAAAATGCAGGATTTTTTTTTTCCTGTTGATGTTTTACCTCACGTTGAAGATGTTCCTTTTTATTCCTATTTTGCCAAGAGTCTTACCATGAATGTGCCTTGAATTTGTCAAATGTTTATTTGCAGCTATTGCAGTAATATATATTTTTTCTTGTTCAGACAATTTATATGGCAAATTGCCTTAACTATTTTCAAATGTGAAACCAACCTTACATTCCTGGAATAAACTCCACTTAACCATGACATAGTTGGCTCTCCATATCTGTGGATTCCACATCCACTGATTCAACCAAGCTTGGATTGATACTATCCAAAAAAAATCCCAGAAGTTCCAAAGAGCAAAACTTGAATTTGTTGAATGTCAGCAACTATTTACATGGCATTTTCATTGTATTTAAAACTATTTACATAGCATTTTCATTTTATTAGGTACTGTAAATAATCTAGAGTGATCGATACAGGGAACATATTGCTGATTGCCAGAGGTGGGGAGTGAATGGTTGGATGAAATGGGTAAAGGGGGTCAAAAGGTATAAAATTCCTCACACACACTACTATATATAAAATAGACAACCAACAAGGATCTATTGTATATCACAGGGAACTATACTCAATATTTTATAATAACTTATAAAGGAAAAGAATCTGAAAAATTGAATCACTGTGCTATACACCTGAAACTAACATGACATTGCAATTAAACTATACTTAAATAAAATAAAATTTTAAAAAAGGTATAAACTTCCAGTTGTAAGTCATGGGGGTGCAATGCATAGAAAGGTGGCTATCATTAATAATACTATATTATTGCAAGTATTATTATTCAAGTATTGCATATTTGAAACTTGCTAAGAAAGTAGATTTTAAAAGTTTTCATCATGAGTAAAAATATGTAACCATGTGAGGTGACAGATGTTAGATATTGTAGTAATCATTTTGCAACTTATACAAATATCAAATCATTATGTTGTACATCTGAAACTGGTAAGTTATATGTTAATTATATCTCAATTAAAATTTTTGAAAAAACAAAATGGTAACTATGTGAAGTGATGGATATAATTTGCTTGATTATGGTGATTATTTCACAAGGTATACATATATCAAAACATCAAGTTGTACAACTTACATATAATTTTTGTCAATTAAACCTCAATAAGGCTGGAAAAAAGAAAACTGCTTCAGTATTTATATGGTAATGAAATGGAACAAAATAACCAAGAGAATGTTGAATAGGATCACACATTATCTGTGTATTTTGGTTTAAGAAATGATGTATTAATACAAAAGAGTGAAAATAATAGAGAAAACAGACTGACACAGAAGCATTCACCTAATTATAATAAATATGAAACTTTTGCTGCAAGGTAAGGGTACACTTTTCAGGAATGGGTGCTTGTCCATATAGAAACATGATCTTGATATTGAGCATCCATACCTCACTTCATATTGATCTTGAGCATCCATACCTCACTTCATACAGCATAAAAGTTCCAGATGTGTCGTAGGTCTAAATATAATAGGTAAAAATTATTCTGAATATAAAATAAAAATTATGAAGCTTTTAGAGAATTATCTTAATAAACTTAGACTAGGAGATGGTTCCTTAAGTAGGACAATCATAAAAGAAACTATGGAATTACACATTAGAGAAAACCAAATTACTTTATCAAACTACATCAAAATTAAGAACTTCTCTTTAATTAAGAACACCATTAAGGTTATGAAAAGCCAAGAGTGGAGAAGATATCTGCAAAATATATCTGAAATAGATAACCACTATTTCACGAGAATAGTGAATTTTCTTTTTTTTTTCTCGATCAGACCCTTTATTTCTGGACTGTCGCCAAGGCCAATTTGGGTCACAGGCACGTCACGGAGTACCGGGGAAAGTGGGCCAGTAGGGCCCAGCGGGGCTGCCTGCAGCTGCCGCCTCCTTATGGGGAGCTGAGCCGGCCGCAGAAGAGAAGCCCGCTGGTCTTGCTGTGCTGGATAAAGATGAAGAAAAGGTTGGGCTTCCCGGGTGGCGCCGTGGTTGAGAGTCCGCCTGCTGAGGCAGGGACATGGGTTCGTGCCCCGGTCCGGGAAGATCCCACATGCCGCGGAGCGGCTGGGCCCGTGAGCCATGGCTGCTGAACCTGTACGTCCGGAACCTGTTCTCTGCAATGGGAGAGGCCACAACAGTGAGAGGCCCACATACCGCAAAAAAAAAAAAAAAGAGGAGGAAAGGGTGTTCGTCTCGGAACCTGGGGGTGATTCTGGTGCAGCGCAACATCAGGACTGCGGCGGAGGCCGTGGCCGCCTCTGTGCCCTCCTCGTCGACCTCCACAAAGGTCTTGTGGATGACCTGGGACAGGCGCAGGTCCCTCTGGGCCGACATGGCTGAGAAATCCGCCCTGGTGTCCTCGAAGGCGTCGGTCACACCCAGGGTGCGGAGGACACCCTCCATGCCGTAGCTCTTCCCCAGCTTAAACCTGGGCAGGGACACCTCCACCTCCTCCTCTATCAGGTCCGGCCTCGTCCACTTGATGAATTTCTCATAAGCAAGGTCCTTTTCCACTGTTTTCAAATCCGTGTTTTCATTGGGAAGCATGATGATCATATTGAGCTCCCTGCCGATGTAGGGAAGCACCAGAATCTTCGTGAATATCTCTCCAATGTAGTTCATTTTAAAGGTGGATTTCTTGAAGATCATTTGCACAGCCTTCTCCACATTCTTGCTGACTTTGAACAGACTTTCCTTGGTGTGCTGTTTGTTAAACTGATTCTTCCAGTTTCCTTTGAAGTAGATGGCGTTCACGAGAACCAGACAGGTCATGGGGTCCACTGTATTTGGAGACAGCAGGTCTGTAATTTTTCCTTCTGTCCTTTGGGCTACCCAGGTGTTTATGTGTTTCCTGGATTCCTCCGCAGCACTGATAAAGTCCAGCTCTTCCGTCTCTGCTTGGTAGAATTTGCGGCAGGAATCTTTGAAAGATGGGAGGAAACCATAAGTCTTCTCTCCAAAGAGCCTGTTGACGGTTCGGAGCAAGTACTGTATGCTGGTCCTGTTAACTTCGGTGAGAAGGTTCTGGAAACCCTGGTGGACGTCTCCACCTCCACTGCTGCTTTTGCTTAGAGAAAGTGCCTGGGACATCTGGGCCACAGTGTTTCCCTTTGCCCCCATGAAGACCATGGCCAGGGCAGAGGGGATGCTTATGGGTGAGAAAAACACATTTTTCGAGTTGTCTTCACCCAGGTGTTCAGAAGACATGAACCAAAGACTTAAATAAGTAATTCATACACACACACAAAGTTGGCATATGATGAATTTTCATTTTCCTACATTTATATATTTTTTCTAACAAGTGTTTTCTACTATTACAATCTTATTTGACCTAAAATATAATTATTTCCACTGTGTATAGTATAATTATTTATACTAAAACATAATTATTTTTTCTTGGCTCCTTCTTTTCCCAGTTTAATATTAGGTCTATGCTATCTTCTTCAAGTGAAGTGTGGAGATTTCCTCAATCTGTGCTTTAGAATAGAATGTGTAGTATTAAATTTTTGTTAACACTTGCTACATAAAGCTACCTAGGTTTGAATTTTTTTTAGAAAAATTTGCCTCTTTACTCAGTCTTTATTATGAAACAATTAAGATTTTCTATTTTTTCCTTGCACCAAGTTCAACTTTTTTCACCTGAGTTGTCCCTAAATTTTTCTCACTATTCTTTATCTTCTTTAGCTTATGTAATTAGTAATTCTTTCTCATTTTGGTGTGTTTATGAGTGTGGGAACATACCTTCTCTTCCCTTCCCTCTTTCTGTCCTCAGTCTTGCCAGAGATTTGTCAATGCATTAGTCTTTCCAAAGTCCAACTTTAATTTTATTGATCTACTCCTCTTCATTTTATGTTGATGTTTTATTTAATTAAATTGGACTCATTTTATTTCTCTTTGAGTTTTAAAAACTTATTTTAGGCCAAATTGCCTCATTAATTTTCATCATTTTTTTCTTTTAAGATATATGCATTTAAGGCTTTGCATATCCTTCTTAGCATCACTTTAGTTCTATCCCAAAGGTTTGGATGTGTTATAAATGTTTTCTAATTTCCACTATAATATATATATATATATATATATATATATATATATATATTTCTACCCAAAGGTCATTTAAGTGGAAGACATTAATTTTCAAAAACATGGGGATTTTTATGTTAAATCCTTTCATTTCTAGCTTAGTGCATTGCAATCAGAATGCATATAGGGGTCATATATGCTTGAAGTCCTTGTACACAATCAATTTTATAAATGTTCTTGTGCTTGGAAAGATTAAATTCTCCAGTTTCTGAGCTCAGTCTTCTCTATATAGATATCAGGTTAAGTTTTAAAATTTGTTAAATCTTCTATGACTCTTATTTAACGTTAGCCAATTTTTTCTATTAATTACCAAAAAAGTGTCAAGTAAAATATCTAGTACTCTGTCTTTTGCTTTCTCTGTCTTGAGGGTAAATTATCATGTGAATGGTCTTTCAGAACACTTATGTAGTCATGGTTATTGGATTTTTATCATTGGAGTGACTAAAATTTTTGGCTACTAATTATTTGTGCCTTAACTTCTGTTTTTCTATTATTAATATAGTTATACCAGCTCCTTTGGTTTGAATTTGTGTAGTAATTCCTTTTCGTCTTTTACAATCAACTATTTTGATAATTTATGATATAGCTGTGTCTCTTGTAAACAGAAGAGGTTGGATCATATATCTAAAGCGTGATGACAATTTTTACCCTTGAGGAATCTAATCGATTTTGGTAACAAAAATTAATGCCATATATGGACCTGTTTTTCACTTTACATTCTATCTATTTTATGTTTTTCTTTTCTCTTAGACTTTAGCTTCCATTTGAACTTATTATTTGTTCTTTCTGTTTTTATTCCTCTACTAGTTTGGAAGTTACACTTTCTGTTTCTATGCTATATTGCGTTTTTTAAACATTATAAATTGCACACTTGATATGTCAGTCTAAATTTAATCAATATATTTTAAGTTTTCCCCCACAATGCTAATATTTTAGAACACTTTAATTTCATTCTTGTATATCAAAAATTACATACAAATATGTATGCATGTTAATTTTTAATTTAATGACTATTATTGTTTTATGCAATCAACATACATTTAGTATTACATATATATACCACAACACATTGTACGTTATCTTTTTCTTTCTTGGTACTCAAATCCTCCTTCAGCACAACATTTAAATTTTTCTTTAGAGAGTATCTGTAGGTGGCATGCATGTCAATTTTTGTTAGAAAATGTCTTTATATCACTTTCATTTTGAAAGACACCTTCACTGGTTATAATGATTTAGGTTGACAGTTATTCTCTCTCAGCACATTGACTTTGTCATATTTCTGTCTTCTGGCATCCATTGTGACAGAAGTCATCTGTCAAGCTGTTACCCCTTTCAATGTAAACCTTTAGTTCTGGCATCTTATAAAATCTATATCTCATCTTTGGTTTTTGTCATTATCACCACAATGCAAATTTCATTTCCTTTATCCTGCTTATAAATTTTGTGAATCTTCGGGTTTCTTAAATCTTTCATAAGTTCTATCACTTGTGTCTTCTCAGTTCTAGATAGTCTCAGAATTATATCTTCAAATATTTTCTTTGATACACCCTTCTGGAATCAGCAAAAATAATTAATTTAGGTATATAGCCCACAATACTAGTGGAAATGCAAGTCTTCTTCACCACTTTCTATGTAACACTATTGTTATTTGATCTTTTTTTTTTTTTTTTTTTTTTTTTTGCGGTACATGGGCTTCTCACTCTTGTGGCCTCTCCTGTTGCAGAGCACAGGCTCTGGACACACAGGCTCAGCAGCCATGGCTCACAGGCCTAGCCGCTCTGCGGCATGTGGGATCTTCCGGGACTGGGGCACGAACCCACGTCCCCCGCATCGGCAGGCGGACTCTCAACCACTGTGCCACCAGGGAAGCCCCCTGATCATGTTTTTAAAGAAAATTATTAGAATCTATGTAGCTTGAGGAGAGAGAACACTTATTATGTATCCATGTATTCCTTGTAGTCCTGACCATGATAACAAGTTAATATTTGGTGATTATTTTTAACAATTCATTATTTTTCCTAAATAGAATTGACAATAGAAACCAGTATTGAAACAGGCCAATAGCTATGTCAGTGATTTATGTGATATTGAAACAGGGCTTTGAAGAATTTTGATGCTTTTTCTCCTCTAGTATATTAAGACATTTTGTCATGGTGATAAGTATTAAGAAATGTTATTGTCTATAGATATTTTAATATAGCAACTATAAACTGTTTGAAAGTTATGCCCCTGAGCGTGGATAAATAAAGTGAGACAGCCACTTGAGATTACTATTTCTCTTTTTAACCTATAGTATATCTTAAATATTATGGGCATTTCAAGTAAATGAAATTGTAGAACCAGAAGTGAAAGCATTCTTTAAGGTGGGAAAAATTATGGGTTTAAATGTCGTTAATTTAGAGATCTGAGAACACACTGTCCTAGGTGTAGTACTCTACTTGTTCTTTGTTAGATTTTTTTTTAAGTTTAAAAAATTAGAGACAATTAAGAAAACTTGATTCTGTTCCTAATCCTTTCTTGGATTATTTGACATTGAGGAAGTGGTTTAACTCTTCACAATTAGGTATGCTCATCTCAAAAAATTAGTTGATTGGAATTATCTTTGTAACAGAACCCACAGGGAAATAGATTGTGTACCTTGACAAAACCAGTAAGTCACAGGTACTTATTGAAACATTTATTAAGTTGATTAAGAATAAACTTGTAATAATTTGCATATATAAGTAACCAAAGGGGATATCTGCATTTTCACTCAATTTCCACAGATGTGCACATAGCCACAGTACCTGATAACAGTGTTACCTAACCTGGATTTGGATCCACTGGCCAGACATGCAGCAAAGCCAATCTACTGACACTGGGTTGCAGTGAAGGAAAGTGCAATATTTGTTGCAGGGCATCAAGAAAGGAGAACAGGCAGCTAGTGCTCAAAAGACCTGAACTCCTTGAAGGCTTCAGGGAAGGGTTTTTAAAGGCAATATTAGGATTGTGGATTGCAGGGTACCTGATCAGCTCGTGGATATTTTTCTGATTGGTTGGTGATGAGGTAACAGGGTGATGTTTTGTAAGTCAACATCATCAACCTTTTGGTCCCAGCTGGTCTGGGGTGTTCATGTTTCTGGTTAGCCGTTTTCATCTGGTGGGGTTCTGGTTTCTGTAAAAACAACTTAGGAATGTGCGTCAGTCCTTATCTATATCATTCAGAGAATGGGGAGTTCAGTGACTCTGATATGTGGCTGATTTAGAGTCTAAATTGTTACCAGTTTCCTGGCCCAAAAGGTATCCTTTTTTCCTGCATTTTTACATTTCCTAATCATTAACTGTCAAGCCAGTCTTCTGAGACTCAGGAGAGGCCTGGGAGAATAAAGCAAAAATCTTTTTCTTCAAAAGATAGGGACATGGGGTCTTGCAAGACATGGGTCTTGCAGCTCACATGAAGTGAGTTTGTCCATGTAGGATTAGCAAAAGCAGACACACGACTTGCTTTCTTATAGCCTGATCTACCTAGAATTGTGTGACACAACCAGGAGGATGGTTTAACCTGGGTTCAATCTTTCAATGGAGGATTCTCAAGTAACAAAACATGTACTTGTTTCTCTTTCTTCAACAAACTTAAATACACACATGTGCACACATGCACGTACACAGAAAAGATATATAAAAATCATATTCATCTTAATTTGATAGTTAAATTGTAGTGGGAATTCTATATTGCAGACATCCCTGTTATGTGAATAACTGGAGAGTAATCCAGGAAATTATGTCACCTATTGGGTACTTCCAGTGAATAAATGCATCTTCTTCCACATATTCAGTCTAGAAACAGAGGGAGCTATTGTTGACCTAAAACAAATAGGCTGCCAGATATTTCTGCAGCAAAGATGAGTTTATTGCAGATCACTGGAGAATTGCAAATTTGGGGTCTGCAACCACGGCAAGCCTTGGACAAGTCCCTGCAGGACAAGGGAAGAAAAATTATTTTATAGTTGGGAAAAGGACATTGGGAGGGCTGTAGTAAACAAAAACTCCATGGTTTTTCATTGACTGAGTACTCACTAGGAAAGAAGAGGCGTATACCTCTTGTTGGGCTCTGCTATCATTGCAGGGCCTGAGAGCTTCCCTTTCTGGTCTCCCAGCTCTATTTAGTTTCTATTTTTAAATTTCTTTTGCTGTGTAACCTCTCTAATGTCACTGATACCTTAATTGGAAATCAGGAATATGTTACTTTTTCCTTTCTTGGGGAGATACAAATAAGTGACAGGCGTTCATGATCAACTCAGCAATTTATGTTTTTGTTTCACTTCGTTTTTAATTAAGTGAATGATTTTACTGAGGTGAAAACTACTTACATTGTATTTTATAATCCCGATAACATTGTGAAAGATCTCCCTCAAGGTGTTTTTTTTGTTTGTTTGTTTTCAATACTTTTACAGATAAAATGTGAGAGATAAAAATGAAAGAGGAACAAAGAATATATCTACACATGGGGTTAACAGTTTAGGAATTTGTGATTCAGACTGACTTCTCCATGTTCATATTTCTCAGTGCTGTCTATTCCACATTTTCCTTTTTTCTCCTCCTTCCTCTCTCCTGATCCTTTCTCCCCTTTTCCTTCCCTCTCTTCCTCCCCTCACCCTCTCCCTTCCTCTCTATTTCCTCCCCTTCCTCTTCTTCTCCCTCCATCTCCTCATCCTCCTTCTTTGTCTGCTTCTGTCTCTCCCTAATAGCTTGTCATGAGATAAAAATCAAAGGCAAAACTGAGTGTAGCAGAATTCTTTAGTGATGGCACATTCTGCCTGACTACAAGAATTACTGGGGAATTTCTTCTTGATCATGGCTTGTGAAATTGTTTAGCTGAAAAATACTGTAAGATACACATTGTACATCACAACCTAGAATACACATATAAACTCTGGAAAACAGAGTCTCCTTAGCAATGCTATATGTGGTACACACATGTTCTACTATATTTTAATTTAAATTATTTTTTTATAATGCTTATGCCTACACAGTTGTTGTTATATAGCTAATTTGTTATATAACTTACAGTTTAAAAGTTAGTCATGAAGGGACATTCATGGTCTTAATGATAGAAGGACTTTCATTCAGAGACCACTGTCCTAAACTAGAATTGAGGATACAGGTACAGATTATAGGCTGAATATGAGGTAACGCTTGAATTATATTTTTTAATATCAATTTATAATGAGGCTTATTTTCTTGTCATTTGTCTCTTGTTTATATATGTCAACCAGAGCTAAAAATAAAATTCAAAATAGAAGGTTTTGGTTAATTAGGTTCTAGCTAATCATACTGCAACCTTTTAAGCTATAGAGATTTTGTTCTATTAAATTAGGAACTAATTAAGTGGAAAATTACATATAAAATGCCCAATAATTCATTTATTTATTTAAATATTCATCTATGTCTTATACTATGAAAAAATTTTAAAGACAACTTCAAGCACTGCTGTTTTCCTGTAGAAGCCTTTATATTGTTTTAGAAAAAAAAAAAAAGAAAGGTATAAAAATTGGGTAATAGATTGGTTCCTTAGGTTACGGGATTTTGGAAGTGGCAGGCTAATCAGGGAATATCCTTTGCCAAGTTAAAAACTGTTTACTGTGATAGGTAAACTCCCTTAGGTTTATTTAATCATAATCATGCTCACTCCAATATTTTCTTCTGATATTCTGTGCCCATAGTGTGAATCTTCAAACTTTATTTAACAACACACATCTTTTTATTTAATTCAGATTAATTAATTTTACAATGCAAATGATGTTTTCTTGTTGATATAAAAAGAGTAGGACATATTTTTGTAGTAAAATCCTCCCTCAAAGTTATTTAAATTCCTATGACCCAAGGCAATATTTTAATGTTTTAACATGTACTTTACATTTATTATAGTTGTGCTCACACCCTTTCATTTGTGATTTCTTACAATAATTTACTGTATGAATTAATGATATGCTGTAACATTTCTCTATATGAGTATTTACAAGTACATTAAAATAAATTTTTGTTCAACAAGTATGGTATTTGCAAAGATGTATTGAAATAATCAATATTTCAGTTTTCTTAACCTTTCTGTATGTATTGGTTAGAAACAGGTGTTGTAACAATAGTTCTCTGCCTTGGCTGCATGTCAGAATCAATGGCAGAGGTTTACAAATGTCAACTCCTATGTTGTTTACTAGAATAATGAATTGGAAGCTCTGGGGGTGAGACACAGATCACAGTGTTTTTAAGCTCCTTAGGTTATTTCAAATGCTTAGCTAAGGTAGAAAAGCACTGCAAATAAAGAGTAATAGTTGAGATTAATAGAGTGGATAAATCTTGTTGAAGCATTACTGTTACTCTTCCCAAAATTTACTCTTCTTTGTGAGATTCAAAGAAATGAAAGGCAAATCATATTGCAAATATAATTTTTCTTTTGATAAAATTCAAGCATCATAATCAAATTTTCAGCTATTCATCATGCAAAATTATAGTTAATGACCTATGTGATATGTCTTGTTTTTGAAGAAGTTCAAATATTGAGTGTTTCGCTGTTACCAAAGTTCTTTTCTTTTTAAATATTTCTTGGAGTATATTTGATTTACAACGTTGTCTTAGTTTCAGGTGTACAGCAAAGAGAATCAGTTATATATATACATATATCCACTCTTTTTTTAGATTTTAGATTTTTAGATAGGCTGTTACAAAATATTGAGTAGAGTTCCCTGTGCTATACGGTATGTTCTTATTAGTTATCTATTTTATGCATAGTAGTGTGTATATGTCAATCCCAATCTCCCAATTTATTCCTCACTGCACTTATCCACTGGTAACCATAAGTTTGTTTTCAACATCTGTGACCCTACTTCTGTTTTGTAAATAAGTTCATTTGTACCCTTTTTTTAGGTTCCACATATAAGTGTTATCATATGATATTTGTCTTTCTGTATCTGACTTACTTCACTCCATATGACAATCTCTATGTCCATCCATGTTGCTGCAAATAGAATTATTTTGTTCTTTTTTATGGCTAATTTCCACTGTATATATGTACCACATCTTCTTTATCCATTCATCTGTCATTAGACATTTAGGTTGTTTCCATGTCATCGTTATTGTAAATAGTGCTGCAATGAACATTGGGGTGCATGTATCTTTTCGAATTATGGTTTTCTCTGGGTGTATGCCTAGGAGTGGGATTGTGGGTCATATGGTAGTTCTACTTTTAGTTTTTTAAGGAACCTCCATACTGTTCTCCATAGTGGCTGTACCAATTTACATTCCCACCAGCAGTGTAGGAGGGTTGCCTTTTCTCACTATTTCCTGTAGCTTTAAAAAAATAGGAATCAAATTTATGTTAAGGTTTGCCTCATTCTACCATAAGCTAATCATCTAAGAACATATCACTTAAAGATATGCTAAATAAAATCTAACATTTTACATTTAATATTATTTTCAATATGTGTACTCTATGCTAATTAAATGCAAAAATATTTGGGGGATATGGAACTGTATGATTGTAGGAAATTATTTATATAATATATATAAATATATATTACAATATTATATGTCACAATAATGTTCTATACAATATATGTACACATATACACATAAATTATACGTACATTTAACCATAGGTATATCAATGTACATATTTTTGTTGCCAAGTAGTATATCAGTGATTTAAAAAAACTTTCAAACATAGAAATATATTAAATTAGTATAATATTTGTGGAATAAGTGGAGTAAAAATATATAAGAACCAGGGACTTCCCTGGTGGTGCACTGGTTAAGAATCCACCTGCCAATGCAGGGGACATGGATTCAATCCCTGGCTCGGGAAGATCCCACACGCCGCAGAGCAACTAAGCCTGTGTGCCACAACTACTGAGCCTGTACTGTAGAGCTCACAAGCCACAACTACTAAGCCCATGCGACACAACTACTGAACCCCATGTGTCCTAGAGCCTGCACACCACAACTACTGAACTCATGAGCCACAACTATTGAAGCTCGCATGCTCTAGGGCCCACGTGCCGCAACTACTGAGCTCACATGCTGCAACTGCTGAAGGCTGTGCACCTAGAGCCCATGCTCTGCAACAGGAGAAGCCTGCGCACCACAACGAAGGGTAACCCCCACTTACTGCAAATAGAGAAAGCCTGTATGCAGCAATTAAGACCCAATGCAGCCAAAAAATAAATATAAAAATAAATTAAAAATTTTAAAAATATAAGTACCAGAAGGAAAAATGCACTACATAAAAAATTTCTACACTTTTAAAAATTTTAATAGAGAAAATTTTAAATCTCTATGGAATTCAGATTCATTTAGTTGTGTTTAATACAGTTACTTCACCATTTTATTGTAAAATATTTACATTTGTAATGTCAGAAATTAAATTATTGTAACTATAAAATTTGATGAAGTAATTTATATATGAATTTTAACACAGGAATGATATAGTTATTCAAAATTGTTTTAGTATTGTTTCAAACAAACAATAGTTTGTTAAGACTATTGTTCCCCTTCCCATTTTTTAGTTTCCTTTAATTATAATTTTTAGCACTCTCTTAAATAAACTTTGGAATAATATTTTATTCCCCCAATATAATTAAAATTTTTATCAGAATTATAGTAATTTTAAACATAATTGAAAATACTAGATATAGTTTTGTTGTTCATGCTTTTTTCATAGTAATAGATTAATTTACATTTATTGGTATTTTGGGTTTATATTTGTGTAATCTCTTAATATAATAGGTGTATGTTTTTTAGTGTTTATTTCTAAGTAGTTTGTTTTTAACTTTTATTGTGTTAGAGATTTCTTTTCTTGGTCTCAATTTATTTACTGGCATATAGAATAGCTATTGTATTCTATACATTCATTTTAAACATTTGCCAACATGTGTATATCTTTTATGATTCTAGCATTGTTTATTGATTGTGTTAGGTTTTCTAATCTAAGGTAACATACATTTTAGGAAAATACTAATAAATAAATTCATCTTTTAAAATTTATTTATTTTATCTCTTAATCTTATAGCTCTGGCTAGAGATTCTAAGCTAACATTAAATGATTGTTGCAGTTTTTATCTTACTACTGATAGAAATTTCTCTATTTTCCTTTTATATTTTTACTGAGCATTTTAAAATTGGGAATAAATGTAGACTTCTATTAGAATCACTGTGAGCATTAGTGTACTCGTATTTTTCCTCAACGTGTTTGTGTTTTAAATTATAGTAATATATTTCCTAATAGTAAACCAGGTCTTCATTTTTAGTATCCTGCTTGTTCTGAGTGAATGGTTACACTGTCACACTGCTTTACTAATACTCTGCTTAAAACTGTGGACTCTAAATTGAAACTGAAGTTGTTCTGAATATATTGTGCATTGTGGTCTCTGATTTTGGTTCATCTAATAAAATAAGTTGTGAAACCAGTTTAAATGATTTGGAATTATCATCCTCTCCAATATTTGAGATAAATTATTTGTAAAAACATAAGTATGTAGATCCTCTTTAGGGGTCAAATAGGTTAATAGATTTTCTGATTCTCTTTACTTCTGACATCTTACTTTTATTAATCTTTTCAAAGAAAGTGTTTTTGGACATATTTGTAAATATTTTCCATCTTATCTAATTTAATATAGTTTTGCTTCAAATTTAATAATTTCTACCTTTAGACTTTTGATATTTTTATGGCATAGCTTATTTACCTATATTTGGTTGATTTTTATATTTGTTTTATATATTTTTCTTAATTAGGAAAACATGTGCTGTGATTTCCCTATGACTCAAGAGTTGGCTGTATTCTCTCATCTTTTATTTCTAAATTAATACAGAAGTGGAAATAATAATGGGATACATTTTGTAATGAAATAAGAAGCAATTCTGGACATTTGGGTATCTCTTCCTTTCATTAATAAAAGATGTGGTGATTTTGCTCTAGGAAGACCCACACATTTGGGGTGTGCAACTGATATTATTAATCATCTTTCTTTTTGTCCCATTTATCTCTGTAATACTGACTTGATATTTAATATTAGCCCTTCAGCATTCTTATTTACACACCTACTTTTTTATTTTCTTAATGTCCAAATAAGGGGATGATGATGATACTAATTGAAGGTTAAATTTTATTGTCCTATTGAATTTCTTTTGAGTTTCCAGAGAAAGTTTAGAGAAAATATTTAATATCTACATTCTCATTTTCAATTCATAACAACTGTACTGAGTGTTATATTAATTTTCTCATTCTGTTCTCATAATACTGTGGAAGGAGAGCTATTTTTATCCCCATTTTACAAAAGGGGAATTAGGCTTATAAGAGACAAGAAAAAAATTAGAGTTTGAATCCACAAATACGTAACTTTAAAAGTTAAGCATTCATATGTATCATCTCACAGTAGACATTTTTTTTAAACATCTTTATTGGAGTATTATTGCTTTACAATGGTGTGTTAGTTTCTGCTTTATAACAAAGTGAATTAGCTATACATATACATATATCCCCATATCTCTTCCCTCTTGCATTTCCCTCCCTCCCACCCTCCCTATCCCACCCCTCTAGATATTTAAATAGAGGCCAATGCAGCAAAAGAAGAAACTTGTGAATAATTAGTAGAATGTCATGCTTTAACCAAGGGATAAAAGTAAAGTAGGGAAATTATGAAGGAAAATAACCAGAGACTAAACAATGTATCTAAAATCACAAACACATCAATTTTAAGTGGGGCCTAATACAATTATGACTGAAGATTAAGCAAGATAGTTTATCAATGACTCACAGTAGTTCAATATAGAGTTTTATGAGATAGGCTTCGAGAAACAGTCTTTTCTCTCTGGAAATTCTGATTCTAAAACAAAAAATGTTAACTAATCTAAAAAGATTAGAGCTGCAGATATGTGATACAACCACAAGATTGACTTGATTTGGTGCCCAAGCAAAGTTGCCAACATTTAGTAAGTTGAAGCACATATTCCAGGATATATGAAAATCCTAGCGATGATGCCTGAATCCTCTGGCTTTGGAATGTTTACTTCAGAGCTATCTTGTTATCTGGAAGAAAGAAAAACAGCCATAAACCCATTCAACATAATTTATTGACAGCAAAGCTTATTTATGCTTCTATTTTGATAAATAGATGAAATAGCAACTTGCAGCACATGAGCCTTTTGAAATTCATTCCATGCTTAAAAATAAGGGGAAATACTTGTGGTAACACACATTTGGAAATTTAGCAAACCTCAGACTTTTATTGTGAGATATTTGATGAACTCAAACACAGCTGTGTACACTTTTACCAATTGCATATGGCATTTTCCCTCAAAAACAGCAAATACCTCTTCATACTATCAGCCTACTTATGATGACATCATCCTGATTAAAAAATATCTTTGCTCCTCCAGAGAATATTTATAAAGGAGAAAGGCTTGTTTTCAGCCCATGCACAGGCTGAAATTCAATGAGGAAAATACTGTTTCTAGAATAATTTAATATCCTGATGAAGCCCTAAGTGTTATTAAAAACAAACAAGTTTGATTAAATGAGGTATGAATGACCATTGAGCAAATGAATGGAAAGTCTACTGGCATGATTTGTATGGCAGGTTAAAATAAAAATAATAGAGTATTTCAAAGAATTCCATCTTATAATTTGATACCGTGTACTTTATCATTGGTTTAAATGAATTTATTTTAAAGATTTTTTTGCATGGTGTGGGTAAAAACCACCTGAAAATAGGGAAAAAATAAAACATTGGACTTGAAATAGTCTTTGTCAGACAATGAAACATTGTTTATGTATACTTTCCTTAAAAGGTAGCAAAAATGTCAGCATAATAATGCAACAAAAAAATAAGATACTAAAAACAAAAGCAGAAGCAAACAATATTGTGGATAGTATATAGATTCATATATGAAATTCATATAATTTATTCCCATATGTACAGCTGTAGAGCTCTTATATTTATCATTAGCTTCATGTCTGTTAGTTTCCTCTCAGCTAAATAATAGAATAACAATTTTATGAGAGTTCAGATTATCAAAAATTTTATAGATATAAATATACATACAAAAATTTTTGATAATATATATAAACATATATAAATATATGTATAAATATATATATAAATATATACATATATATATATATTTAAAGCCGGTGAAAAAATATCAAATGTATAACAAGTGTTCAATTGTAGTCCTAACAGGAAAGGAGGGTGAGAATATGGCAGAATGGAATATTTGAAAAAATAATTATATGATCCATGAATCCCATTCCTGGGCATACATCCAGAGAAAAATATGGTTCAAAAGGATACATGCACCCCAATGTTAATTGCAGCACTATTTACAATAACCAGGACATGGAGGCCACCTAAATGTCCATTGACAGGTAAATAGATAAAGAAGATGTGGTACATATATACAATGAAATATTACTCAGCTATTAAAAAGAATGAAATAATGCCCTTTACAGCAACATGAATGGACCTGGAGATGATCATACTAAGTGAAGTAACTCAGATAGAGAAAGACAATTATATGATATCGTTTATATGCAGAATCAAAAAAAAACAATGAACTTATTTACAAAATAGAAAGAGACTCACAGACTTAGAGAACAAACTTATGGTTACTCTAGGGGAAGGGTAGGGGAGAGGGACAGATTGGGAGTTTGGGATTAACATGTTCACACTGCTATATTTAAAATAGATAACCAACAAGGACCTACTGTACAGCACAGGGAACTCTGATCAATATTCTGTAATAACCTAAAAGGGAGAAGAATTTGAAAAAGAATAGATACATGTATATATATAACTGAATCATTTTGCTGTACACCTGAAACTAACACAATATTTTTTTATTATTATTATTATTTATTTTTTATTTTTGCAGTATGCTGGTCTCTCACTGTTGCGTCCTCTCCTGCTGCAGAGCACAGGCTCTGGACGCACAGGCTCAGTGGTCATGGCTCACGGGCCTAGCCGCTCCGCGGCATGTGGGATCTTCCTGGACCAGGGCATGAACCCGTGTCCCCTGCATTGGCAGGCGGACTCTCAACCACTGTGCCACCAGGGAAGCCCCAACACAATATTTTTAATCAACTGTACTCCAATATAAAATGAAAAATCTTTAAAAAAATTTTTAAAAATGGGTAAAAATTTCTCAATTTGTTGAAATACAAAAGAAATATAAATATAAACACCTCAGCAAATAAAAACAGGATAAATACAGAGAAAATTACATCTACACATATATTTAAACTGCTGAAAACCGAAGATGAAGAGAAAACCTCGAAAGCAGCTAAAATAATACAACATATGGGGGAACAATGTTTTAGATAACCATTGACCTCTCGTTTGAAACTGGAACCAAGAAGATAATAGATTCATTAAGAACAGTGAGGAGAAATAAAAGGACAAATCAAAATTTGAAATCCAGTTTCAATATCTTTGAGAATTAAGGCAAAATATATTTTTACATAAAAGGAAGCTAAAAAAAATTATAGTAAACAGACCTGCCCTACAAGAAATTCTAAACAAAATTCTATCAAGAGCAGAAATGTAATACTCAAGTTTCAGGAAAGAATGAAGAATATCAAAATTAATATTTATCTTGGTAAATATAAAAGGCTTTCTTTCTAAATATCCACTTTTATTATGTATAATCAATATTTTATGTAGGCACTTGCCAGTACAAGTAGATAAGAAAACTACTGTAAAACATATAAAATATAGAAAGGAAAAATTAAAATTGTTTCTATTTTAATATTATATAATTGGCTTGTAGAAATCCTAAGATATATGCAAAACTAGTTTTAGAACTAAAAATTGAATTTTGTAATGTCACAGTATTCAAGGTTAATATTATTGAAAACCATATTTCAGATACTAGTAACAAACAATTGGAAACAGTAAAAACCAATTCTGTTATCAGTAGTATTAAAAATAAAAATAGCTAGGAATAAATTTACCAAAAGTTGTCCAAGAATTCTACACTGAAAAATTTAAAATATTGCTAAGACTAAAATAGGAAAAAGCAAAAAATTGGAACAAATGACATAATTATGGAATGGAATACTTGATGCTGTTAAGATACTAATTTTTCCAATTGATTTATGGATTGAATACAGTCACAATCATATAGGCATACTTTGGAGATATAGCAGGTTTGTTTCCAGACTACCACTGAAAAGCCAATATTGCAATTAAGTGAGTCACAATTTTTTTTTTTGCTCCCAGTGCATATAAAAGTTATGTTTACATTATATTGTACTATAGTATATTAAGTATTCAATAGAATTATATCCAAACAAACAAAGTGCATACCTTAATTTAAAAATATTTTATTGTTAAAAATACCAACCACCATCTGAACCTTCAGTGAGTTGAAATCTTTTTGCTGGTGGAGGGTCTTGCCTCACTGTTGATGGCTGCTGACTGATCAGGGTGGTGGTTGCTGAAGGTTGAGGTACCTGTGACAATATCTTAAATGAGACAAAAATCAAGATTTCCCCATCTATGGAAACTTCCTTTCATGAACAATTTCTCTGTAGTACTTAATGCTTGTTGATAACATGTTACCCACAGTAGAACTTCTTTCAAAATTGGAGTCAATCCGCTCAAACCCTGCCACTACTACATCAACTCAGTTTATGTAATATTCTAAATACTTCGTTGTCATTTTAACAGTCTTCACAGTATCTTCAACAGGATTAGTTTCCATCTCAAGAAACTACTTTCTTTGCTCATCCATAAGAAGCAACTCCTCATTCCTTAAAGATTTATCATGAGATTGCAGAAGTTCAGTTAGATCTTCAGACTCCACTTCTAATTTTAGTTCTCTTGCCATTTCCACAACATATTAGTGACTTCCTCCACTGAAGTCTTGAACTTCTCAAAGTCATCCATGAGGGTTGGAGTCAACTTCTCCTAAACTCCTGTTAGTGTTGATATTTTGACCTCCTCTCATGAAACAAGTGTTCTTCAAGGGATCTGGAATGATGAATCCTTTCCAGAGGTTTTCAATTGACTTTGCCCAGATCCATAGGAGGGATCATTATCAGTGACAGCCATAGCCTTACAAAATATATTTTTAAAATAAAAACACTTGAAAGTTGAAATTACTCCTTGACCCATGGGCTGCAGAATGGATGTTTTGTTTTCAGGCATGAAAACATCACTAATGTCATTGTACATCTCCATCAAAGTTCTTAAGTGAACAGTTTCATTGTCAGTGAGCAGTCATATTTTGAAAGAAACCATTTTTCTCTGAGTAGTAGGTCTCAACAGCGAGCTCAAAATATTCAGTAAACCATGTTGTAAACAGATGTGCAGTGATCTAGGCTTTGTTTTTCCAATTACAGAGCATAGATCAAGTAGATTTAGCATACTTGTTCAGGACTCTATGATTTTCAGAATGGTAAATGAACACTGGCTTCAACTTAAAGTCACCAGCTACTTTAGCCCTAACCAGAGTGGTGGCATGACCTTTGAAGATTTGAAACCAGGCACTGACTTCTCTCTACCTATGAAAGTCCTAGATGGCATCTTCTTCCAATAGAGGGTTGTTTCATCTACATAGACAATTTGTAGTTTAGTGTAGCCACCTTCATTAATTATCTCAGCTAGATCTTCCAGATAACTTGCTGCAGCTTCTACATCAACACCTGCTGCTTCACCTTGCACTTTTATGTTATGGAGATGGCTTATTCCCTTAAACCTTATGAATCATCTGCTAACTTCAAATTTTTATTTTTCAACTTCCTCACCTCTCCCAGCCTTCATGGAACTGAAAACAGTTAAGACATTTCTCTGGATTAGGCTTTGGCTTAAGGGAACATTGTGGCTAGTTTGATCTTCTATCCAGACCATTAGAACTGTCTCCATACCAACGATAGGGCTGTTCCACTTTCTTATAATTTTTGTGTTCACTAGAGTAGCACTTTTAATTTCCTTCAAGAACTTTTCCTTTGCACTGACAACTTGGCTAACTGGTGCAAGAGGCCTATATTTCAGCTTATCTCAACTTTTGACATACCTTTCTCAGTGTTTAATTATTTCTAGCTTTTGTTTTAAAATGAGAAATATGTAACTCTTTCTTTCACTTGAACACTTAGAGACCATTTTAAGCTTACTAAATATTGGCCTAATTTCAATATTTTTGTGTCTCAGGAAATAGGGAAGCCTGAAGAGAGGGAGAGAGATAGGGGAACAGGTGGTCTGACAACATTTATCAATTAAGTTCACCTTCATGTATGGGTATGGGTTTTGGCACCTCAAAAAGATGATAATATTAACATCAAAGATTATATATTATAAATCACAATAAAAATATAATAATAATGAAAACGTTTGAAATATTGCAAAAATTATTGGAATGTGACACAGAGATACAAAGTGAGCAAATGCGGTTGTGAAAATGGCACCTATAGAATTGTTAGACACAGGGTTGCCGGAAACCTCCAGTATGTAAAAACAAAGTAACTGAAAAGCACAGTAAATAAAAGTGCAATAAAATGAGGTATGCCTATAATTGAAGTAAGCTTTTCTTTAGTAGAAAATTACAAATAGAATCTAAAATTTTAAATGGAAACACAAAGGACACAGAATATCCAAAGTAATCTTGAGAAATATAAATGAAGTTGTGGGAACTAGCCTATCTGATTTCAAGTCAGTGTGTTACTGACATAGGATCAAAAAAAGATCAATGGAAATAAAAGAAATTCCAGAAATAGATCCACAATTTTGTGATTACTTCATTTTTTTTTTTACAAAGAAGAGCTGAATATTAAAATGAAACCTGTATTCCTACCTCACATCATATACAATATTAATTCAGACTTATAATGTATCTAAATATAAAGTAAAAAATCAGAAATATTTGAGTGGAATTGTAGAATAATCTTCATGATTTAATGGTAGGCAAAATTTTCTTAGACCATGTAAAGAAATAACTTAAAATTTTAAAAAATAGGCTTCATCAAAATTAAAACTTCTGCTCATCAAAAGGCAGAATTAATCAGTGAATAATTGAGCCACAGACAAGGGGGACATATTTATAAATCATATATTTGAAAAAGATGATAACTATTGTATATAATTTCTATAAACTAATAAAGATAAAGACAATTTACAAATAGTTAATGAGGGCCCATTTTGCTCAACATTATTAATAATTAGAGAAATACAAATTAGAACCACATGAGATACCACAGGTCGACCAAAATGGCTCATATAAATATTAGAGAGAAATAAAAAGAGAGAGGCATCATCAAACACTGGTGTTTGTTGAAATGGAAAACTCATTGCTTATGGGAAGTTAAAATGGTAAAACTATTTTGAAAACTTACTAGTGGTTTCTTACAAAACTAAATATATACCTACCGAATGACCCAGCCATTCTACCCCTATGTATTCACTCAAGAGAAATAATAACCTTTTTTGAACTTAAATAAAATATTATATAATTTTAACTACTATTAATAACATCCTAAACATCATGAATGGCTCTCAAAAATATTATTCCATATTATGAAAAAACTTTTCTAAAAATACATCATGTATAATTTTATTAACATGAAATTCTGGAAGAGGGAAAACTATTATATGGGAAAAGAAAAGGACAAAATGGTTGTCTCGCAGGGATAAGAGCAAAAAAATAACTAGGGAACTGCATAGGGAGATTTCTGAGCAAAGGTAAACCTCTGTAACTAGCTAGTATTTTGGGTTACACAGATAAATACTTTTTTCTAGACTTTTTGAATGTATACTTATGAATTGTATATTTAATTGTATGTAAATTCTACATTAAAATTAAAATCCTACAGATATCAAACTCAAATTAATGATATGCATACTTAGAGAATCAGAAAAATTTACTTCCAAATTTATTAAAAATAACATGGATTAATGGTTGTGTAGAGAAGTGGGTCAGATATATGATAGAGCAAGAATAATAAAATATTAATCTACAAAATATGATTATAGGTATTCTCTGTTAAATTATTTTAAATTTTTAGTATGATTGATAATCTTAACAAAATATTGAGAACAACAAAAATTGTCTTCTGGAATTTTACATTTTGTTTTTCTTTTGAAACCCATTTCACCCACTACTAATTTTACAGCAATCATGCTCATCATTCAGAAAGCATGGGAACCTAAATGTTAAGAAAATGTCATTAAATCACCAGGTAGAGAATCTTTACCAATTAATGAAGCATTCATATTTCTAACACAAGTTTCACTAGGTGATCCTGGTCAATTTCCTCCTATGTTCCACACCTCAGGTCCATGTCTAGGAATAATCTCTGAGTTTCCTCTCAGCCCAATTATTTTAGGATTAAGAATCTGAGTCTATATTCTCATAATCAAAGGCAGTATTAGAATATTCAGTGGGTATGAGATCTAGTTGAAATGGTACAGGCTTTGGAACTATGTGGACTAGGATTTAAATCCCAGCTTCCATATTTTTGTAGAAGAAAAGTAGCATAGCTTCCTTAAGATTACATTCGCTAAAAGATGTGCTGCCTTATGATGCACTTCACACTCATTAAAGTTAATTCACCTTTTCCTTTAAATATGCCTATAAATAGCCAAGTTATGGGTACTTTCAAATGAATGGAATTTACACAATTGGAATAATTCTAAAATTCACAAATTGGAAATATTTTAAAACATTATATACAACTGTAGATGAATCATATTCAATATCATAGTTCAAAAATTAATGAGAGTAGGAATGGCTGAAGATTGATGGTATCAGACTGGGTACTTCTTGGTCAGTGGAGAAAATTCAACACATCCTTGAATGGAATTATTTTTTAATCATCTCAAAAATGTTTTTCAAAAATGTATACTTCATTTCCTTCAATGTGTCTAATCCTTTGGCAAATATGTAGATTCTGGGTCTTGAAAAGTTACTTAAAACTAAATTTAGATATAGAGTTTGAAGAAGAAATATGAAATATTAAAATATGCTTAATATTTATTTTCTTATGTGTAAAGTTGGTTAGATAATAAATACCAGTATACTCTGTTGCTGAAAGGGAAAAATATATTTCTATTTTATTAACTATGGGTACTATGAATCAAGTCTATCCTAAATTACAGTCATTTTAAGTTGCATTACATAATATTTAGCACATATGAAAAAGGTATATAATCTATATAGGAAGTATGAACCAAAAAGAAATAGACTTCTATAAGCACAGCTGGATCATTAACAACACTTCTGCCTGTACCTTGGTGCTTCTTCCCCATTCTTTATCCTTCTTTCCTCATTAAGCGCCTGAAGTATATATTGTCTATAATCTCTTTGCTTTATATATTTTTATGTAAGGTTTTATTTTTAAAAGCAGTTTTAGAATCACAGCAAAATTGAGAAGAAAGTACATAAAATTTCCATATACTCCCATCTTCACACATGCTTAGCCTCCCCCATTATCAACATCCTTTCTACTTAATTCATTAGAGCCCTTAGCATATTCATCATTGTTATTTGCAATTCCGGTTTGATAATTCCATCATCCCTGCATGTCTCATTCTGAAGTTTGCTGTGTCTCTTCAAATTGTGCCTTTAGCCTTTTGTTATGTCTCATAATGCTTGATAGTTGAACATGCAGTAGTTGGCAAAAGGAATTGCTGTAAATAGGTTTTTAATGATGCAGTGGTGATGCGGGGGGAAAGGAAAATTTTTGTACTCTATGACTGGGTCTCAGTCTTTTAGTGAGGCTCTACCTCTGGACTGTTGACTTCACAAGAGTTTCTCAGGATTCTTCTTCCTTCTTAGGTGGAACATGATGATTAGAACTAGCTGGTACCTCCATTCTCCCAGGTTATTTAGGCTCTGATAATACTCCCGCAGGTTAGACTCTGGTTAACTAGTTTTTCCTGTGGCCAGACCTTGTTAATAAGAACAGAGTGCTTTGGCATATTGCAAAATTGTTCCTTTTCCCCTTCCCCTGCTAGAAACGCATGGGGATTTTTCTCTGATATTTACTGTGGAAATCTGGGCAAGTTCCTGGAGATAAATCTCACAACATCGAGGGGGACCCCATATGGCCGGGGTCCCCTGGAGTTTTTAACACTCAGACTTGATTACATTGAGCCTCCAGCAATTCATCAATTACAGTTCAGCTTTTCCTGCCCCTGCACTGGTTTGCAGGGTGGTTTTCACTCTTGCAAATCTCTGTTCCACTAAGCAGCAACTCCCTGTATTTTCCTGTCTCTCCAATCTTGGAGGCTGTGGTTTGCCTTATGTTTTTCCACCTATTATGAATTAAAGAAGAGTTGTTGATTTTTTGTCTGTTCAGCTTTTTACTTGTTAGTACTGAATGGCAATTTCCAAGCTCCTTACATGCAGAACTAGAACCAGAAGTGAAAATCGTGAAACTTTAGAGGAAATAATTCATCAGGCTCTAACTGAGACCCAAAGATAGTGCAAAAGAGTAGGGTTTGTTCTAAAATTATAATGATGCTTTATGTTTTTATGGACTTACATAGTCTGCTATGCGTTTTTCCTATATACCATCTTTTTTAATTCTCACAAGGACACTTATCGGCAGGTTAGACTTAAAAGTGGCAATTTTATCATTAGTGACCAGCCCATGAGAAAAGCTATCCTTGGGTATGGGCTAAATAGATTAAAACTTTTATGTTGCACTCTGAAGAGCATTTTTCTCCAGTGGTTTCCATACAACTAGTAGGTTACTTCCACCATCTTTGATTTAGCCCCATACATTACCATATAGAGAAAGTTGTGGCTATGCAGGTTCAGCAAACAGATGTTGGCATATTAAGCAAGTAAACAGACCATATCAATGACAGCAAGCATCTTTACATTTGGGTGTTTGACCTGGAGTATATCATATAAAGAATAGCTGACAACTGTATGATTATATTTTGAAAGTTTAATGGCAGAAATGAGCTGATTTTTCCTAACCTCAAGAAACATGTTCAAAAGAAATGCAGAAGACTTCAATTGAAAAACGTCTAAAAACTCTTTTTCCTAAATGATCCTGCTGTGTCAATTTTCTGTAATGTATAATGTATTTCTCTTTTGATCCTTTTATATCTTTTACGTATTGAGTGTTTTTGAGTCAGCAGTTTCTTATCCTCAATTAAAACATCATTCACAAAACAGATTTGCTGCATATACTTTTTAAATGGGCTATGTACATTGTATTTATTTCCAAAGGTTTCAGTTTGATTTTTTAACCTATTTATTTTATTGTGCTAAAAAACACATAAGATTAAGTTTAGCATCATCATTTTAAGTATACAATTCAGTAGTGTTAAGTATACTCACATTGCTATTCAAAAAAGCCTCTAGAACTTTTACCGTCTTGCAAAATTGAAACTCTATATCCAAAAAATTAATTTCACTTCCACCCCAGCCCTTAGCAACCACCTTTCTAAATTCTGTTTCTATGATTTTGAGTACTTTAGATATGTCACATGAGTGGAATTATATAGTATTTGTCTTTCTGTAAGTGGCTTATTGTACTTAGTATAATGTCCTCATGGTTCATCTGTGTTGTAACAAGTGACAGTGTTTCCTTGTATTTTTAAGGCTGAATATATAATACACATTTTCTTTATCCATTCAACATTGAACGTTTGGGTTACTTCCACCTCTTCCCGCTTGTGCATAATGCTGTTACAAACATGGGTGTTTAAATATCCCTTCAAGACCCTTCTTTACATTCTTTTGGATATATACTCAGAGGTAGGATTACTGGATCATATGGTAATTCTAATTTTAATTTTTTTTTGAAATTAATCTCCATACTGTTTTCCAAAATGCCTCTACCATTTTATACTCCCATCAACAGTGTTCGAATTTCTTTGTTTCCTCACCAATGCTTGTTATTTTCTGCTCTTTTGGTAGTAGTCATCCTGATGGGTATGAGGTGATATCTCACTGTAGTTTTGATTTGCATTTCTCTTACAATTAGTGATGTTGAGTATATTTTCATACACTTGTAGGCCATTTGTATAGCTTCTTGGGAGAATTGTATATTCAAATTCTTCCACAGTGGTTTTAAATCAGGTTATTTGTTTTTTTCATTTTTAAGTTGTAGAAGTTCCTTATATATTTTGGATATTAACCCCTTACCAACTACATAATTTGCATATATTTTCTCCCATATGTAGTCCTATTTGTCTATTTTTTGCCTATTTTTTTCTTTAACTTATCTATTTTTGTTTCTACTGCCTAAGTTTTGGTGTTATGTTCAATAAATTATTGTCAAATCCAATGTTCTGAAGAGTTTCCCCCTATTTTTTTATTCTAGAAGTTTTTTATTTTAGGTTTTATTTTTAGGTGTTTGTTTAATACTTTTGAGTTAATTTTCATGTATGTTGTAAAGTAAGGTTTCAACTTTGATTTTTTCAGTTTTGGATGTTCCTTTTCCCCAGTACCTTTTGTTGAAGAAACTGTCCTTTTACCGTTGTGTTGTCTTGACACCTTGACAAAAATCATGTGTTTATATACACAGGGGTTTATTTCTGTTCCACTGGTCTATATATGTCTTTATGCCAGTACTGCACTGTCTTGATTACTATTACTTTGTAGTGTTTATTTTTTATTTTTTTTGCGGTACGCGGACCTGTCACTGTTGAGGCCTCTCCCGTTGTGGAGCACAGGCTCCGGACGCACAGGCTCAGCGGCCATGGCTCACGGGCCCAGCCGCTCCGCAGCATGTTGGATCTTCCCGGACCAGGGCACGAACCCGTGTCCCCTGCATCGGCAGGCGGACTCTCAACCACTGCGCCACCAGGGAAGCCCTGTAGTATGTTTTGAAATCAGGAAGTGTAAGGCCTCTAACATTTTAAGATTCTTTTTGTTATTCAGAATCCTTTGAGATTCCATGTGAATTTTAGGAAGTTTTTTTCTATTTCTGCAAAAATGCCATTGGGATTTCGATAGAAATTTCACTGACTGTGTAAATCACTTTGCGTAGTATGAATATTTTAACAATTTAATCCATGAGTATGGGGTGGCATTTATTTTATACCCCAATTTTCTTTGAATGTTCTCTTCAAATGTTGAGGTTCAATTATAGGCTGTGACATGTACAGATTTTAAAAGATAAAATTGAACTCCGTTATGGAACCAAACACTTGTGAAATCAAATCACTTTAGAGAGGAGAGGATCTCAGCCACAGCCCTCAATGACACAATGACGAGAGCTGTTGTTAGTCTTCTTTGCTACAAAACAAATTACCAAAAACATAATGACTTAAAACAGCACACATTTATTATTTCAAAGATTCCCTAGGTTAGAAAGTTAGACACAGGTTAAATGTCTTCTACTCATGGTCTCAGAAGACTGGAAAAAAAATGCATTGGCTTTGTGTCAATTTTACTTGATATTCTTTTATACCCACATGGTTGTGATAGATTTCAGAACTTTGAGGTTGTAGGACAGATACCCTCAGCTCTTAGAGGCTATCTGGCATTCCCTGCTATATAGCCCTCTCCATATCTTTTCAGTTGGCTTATGCAAGACCAATAGGACATCTCTTGATGTTTATTGTCTCTAACTTCAAGGTCGTCTTTTAAGGGCTCACCTGAATAGGTCTAGCCCATTTGGGCTTGCAATTAATTCAAAGTCAACTTATTAAAGACCTTAATTATTTCTCCAATATCTCTTTATTTTTGCTATACGATGTAACCTAATCATAGGAGTGATCTTGTATCATACTTACACTTCCTGCCCACACTCAAAGGGAGAAGATTATATGGGACACAAACACCAAAGGGCAGAATTGTGCCTACCACAGAGTCCATGGCCAAATTTGTTGCAAAGCCTCCCAGAGAATCACATTTTCTGATTCCAAGGCAGATTCTTACTCAGATTTTTCTGAAAAATACATATGTTTGTTTTAATCAGAAAATATCTGTAATAAGGGTTAGCTCTTTTTTTAGATAGATACAGGTCACCAATCTTGATTATATTCATGCTTAATTGGAAAAATAAATTTCTGAAAATCCTGGAATTTAAAATAATTTTGAACTTTCTGTGAGTTACATTAAAACTCATCCTTAATTTTCATCCGTATTAGAATTTTATCAGAATAAATAAATATTGATATCAGCAGAGTGCACACTAACCATGAGGCAATTCCCTGGTGGATGATGTCCTTCTTTTGAGAAGTTTTACCTTTTGGAAAGTCTCACCTTTTGAGCTATTTAATTTGAAATGAGGATTTTCCATAGGTGGAGTCATCGAAAGCTCAGAGATTGAGGCTTTTGAATATATTACAAACGTTTTCTTTACTAACATCTATATTTTATTAGTAGTATGGAATAATTCAGATATTTTTCATGATTTTTCTGTCTCTCTGTTATAATCTGAATATTTATGTCTTCTCAAAACTCCTAAGCCTCAAAGTTGATGGTAGGCTTTTGGAAGGTGATTATTTGTGAGAGATCTGCTCTCATGAATAGGATTAGTGCCTTTATGAAAGAGACTCCACAGAGATCCCTTGCACCTTCTACCATGTAAAAACACAGCAAGAAAACTAATGGATTGAGACATTCCCTAATCCTCTGCTACCTCTGGGAATAATAGCTTTGGAAAGGAGATAAATGCGGCTCATTTGTAACTTCTGGACTAATTTTTAATCATTAAATTGTACAGAATATATATATCCATTAACATAGTTAAAACAATTATCTTGTGCAAGAACAAAACTTGAGGCATCACAGTTCCTGACTTCAATTTATACAAAGCTATAGTAATCAAAACTGTATGACACTGGAAAAAGCAAAACTCCAGACACATTAAACTAATGGAATAGATTATAGAGCCCAGATATAACACACATAAAGTGTAGGTCAACTAACCTTTGACAAATGTGGCACTAATACACTCTGTGAAAAGGACAGTCTCTTCAATAAATGGTGTTGGAAGAAGAATGACAGTGTACCTTCTCTTTCACTACACAAAAAAATGAACTCAAAATGTATTAAAGACTTCAGTAGAAGTTGCAAAGGTGAATTTTTCCCAGATCATTACATTGCTGAACATTTTATCTTTCAAGGCAATATATATTTCTGTCACTGTATTTGATCAAAGGTAAAATGAAATCTTTTAATTATAGGATAGCTGTTTGGACAACATAATATTTAAGGTACATTCCTAATCAATAATCTAATACTTTATAATTCTGAATAAGTGATGTGATATCTCCCTGAATATCATTAGCATACTCAGATGGAAGATGGTATCACAGAGGGGCTGGGATGAAATATGTATCAATGCAGGATTTCAATTTAGAGATTATATTTAAGAAATGGTGAAATAAATACAAAAACATTAGT
Organism: Globicephala melas; assembly: GCF_963455315.2. Lineage (NCBI taxonomy): Eukaryota > Metazoa > Chordata > Mammalia > Artiodactyla > Delphinidae > Globicephala > Globicephala melas. Next base: position 18,035,968 of record NC_083325.1, read on the forward strand.
GTTCTCATTTTAAAATAACTCTAGTAAGACATCTTAGTGATTGAGCATTAAATATTGTGTTAGGATTATAGACAAATATACCTGTATATATTTTTATTGATCCATTTTTTGCATTTTTAAAGGTGTTAAGTAAAGTACACCTCAGTATACTCCTTGCATGCACACGTAAAGAAATGAAAATCTATATTAAATTTTGTAGCATTCTTGTTGTGTTAGAAAACTACTCTCTCTCTCTCTCTCTCTATATATATATAGTAGCCTATATATATAGAGAGAGACAGAGAAAATGGGAAAGTTGGTCAGATTTTCTAATTCAAACCTGTTCTGCCTGATGCTACTGTAAAATTGAGTTTCTTTATAATAGTTTTTTATGGAAATCATATATTTTTATAGATTTATGTGTGACTTTAATTGAAACTTTGCCATAAGATTTATTAATCTCCTCTGATTATATATGTCTAAAGTGAATTTTGATGAGTTACAATTTCCTAAAGTGTCTATTGAAATTTCAAACTTATTAGAATAGAACAGTATATAGTTTTTCCTAGTTTTTTTATTATCTTCCTTATCTGTGTTTTACTTTATTTTCACAGCTAGCTTTTGAATGTAGTCATTATAACTACTCTGTTTTCCTTTATAGTTTCAAATTAGTGTATATTTACATATACTTATATTTGTTTTCTCCTTTTTGAAAACATTAGGTTGCAGCCACTCTGAAAAGGCTACATACACTATGATTCTGAACATATGACATTCTGGAAAGGGTTTTCTATGGAGACAGTAGAAATATCAGTGGTTGCCAGGGGTTGAGAGGGAGAGATGAATAAGCAGAGCACAGAGGATTTTTAGGGCAGTGAAAATACTGTATGATACTATAATGGTGGATACATGTCATTATATATTTGTCCAAAACCATAGAATGTGCAACTGCAAGAGTAAACTCTAACATAAATTATGGACTTTTGGTGATAATGATGTGGCAGTATAGGTTTATCAAGTATTACAAAAATGTACCACTCTTTTTGCTGGTGTCATTGAGAGGGGAGGCTAAGCATGTGTGGAAGCAGGCAGTATATGGGAAATCTCTACATCTTCCTCTCAATTGTGCTCTGAGCCTCAAACTTCACTGAAAAAAAAAATAAAGTCTTAAAGATTGTGTTAAAACTGCAATTAATTTCATTTTAAATAAAGATATGTACTGCTATATATTTGCCTCTAAATATGACTTCTATAAGATTTCATATTTTCAATTGATAATCTTATAGTTATTATTTCTAAGTAACTTTCAATTATAGTTTGTAATTTTCTGACCCAGGAGTTATAAGGAGGTTTTTTTTAAATTTACCATTTCTAAATTCTCAGAATTGTTGTTTGTAGTTTTGTTATGTATTTGAGCATTGTGTAGTGTGCCCAGAGACTGTGACACACCGAAATGAAATTTTTTGACCTTGGCCTAACACAATCACATTTTGTAAAAGTTGCAAAGGATCAAAACTGTGTTAAACACACATGTGGGGGAAGGGAGCAATATAAAAAAATGCACCCATTTCCTACATTCATGCTACACTGAAATTTATTTACCTTATAATATTTATAGATGAAAATGATGCAAGAACTCTTGTAACACTGTATGTGATAATTCACTGATTTAGTGTTATCATGGATAGTAAAATTTGGAAAGTCAATACAGAATGTAACTACAGATAATTTGGCCCAGCGTCTTTATTTGCAGATGAACAAACTTGGATTTGGGATCTTTAAAACCACTTGTCCAGTGCCACATAGGAAATTAGTGGATTAAGAGATGTGGACCCCAGGCCCTTTACCATCATTTAGGATCTTCTCTGCTGCCAAAAAGCTTTGAAGATCACCTCATCACTGACCATGAATAGGAAATATAACATAAAATAAAATATAATTTATGTGTTTCAAATTCAGAGAGCAGAAATCCTTCAGGAGGCAGGCTCAATATTATATATATGCAAATTAAACAGTTTCTTTTGTGGTTTGAGAAGAATGGCATTAGAAAAGACTTTTGTATCCACCAATATATCTCCCTGACTTCCTGGCCACAGTTGACTTTATCACTCATAAGTCATTCTTTGGGTTTAGACAGAGGTCTCCTTACTTCTAATTTTTAAATGCAAATGTTCCCGTTGCATATTAAAGACTTTCACCTTAAGTGTCTGATTTTTATCACACCCTTTTTAGGAGAAAGAAGAAGAACCATGAAAGCAGAAAAATGATAACAATCCTAAGTGAGACCTGATGAAGAAATCTTCCATTCATTTTAAATTGTGGACTGCACAGGCTGTGTTCTGGAATCAGAAGACTAGTGCAGATTTGCATGTGAAGTTTCTCGTATGTTGTGCTTACTGATGCAGTGTTTTAATCAGCATTTGATGTAAGCTTTCCTGTTTCCCTCCAATGGAAACAATATTGGGCCCTCTGGCATTTCATAAGAAGAAAATTTTCCCTTTGCTCACAGATATGGACTGCAAAGAGATATAAAATAAATCTTCAGAGGACTTCTCTTTACTGTTTTAACAGCCTTGTCTTCAAGCATCAGGTCACGAAGAGATACAGAGAGAAACTTATCTTTTATTTCAGTACATACCATTCTTGATTTTTTAAAAATTGGTCAATATAGTCCTGCCTGATCAATAAATTTTGATATCTGGCTTCTCAGAAATCAATATCTGCTTCTTCAGTCTATTTTTTCTTAATGGCACTGAGAGGTTGATTAGTATGGCCAGTGCCATGGGGTGACTCATCTACTAAGTCCTGTCTAAGAAAACTAGAACTGTGAATTACTACCCCATGTTCAACAACAAAAAGCACTGTCTTTTAAAGAAAGCACAACTGCTTGTTTATGCGAACTTCTGAATCCTTTGTCATCAAAATTCCAAACTTGATATTGTTTATAAATTGTTTGTATTCTGAGATAGTCTGATATCTATCTAGATGTTATGAGTTCCTTAAACCTTCGAGAAAAAAAAGAATTATTATATTAAAGCCTTGAATATAAGTAAAGAAAGTGATCCTCTCAGTTGTTTAAAATGGAAAATTCAAATGGTTCTGAAGAACCTAGGGACAGGACAGGAATAAAGACACAGATGTAGAGAATGGACTTGAGGACATGGGGAAGGGGAAGGGTAAGCTGGGACGAAGTGAGAGAGTGGCATTGACATATATACACTACCGAATGTAAAATAGATAGCTAGTGGGAAGAAGCCATATAGCACAGGGAGATCAGCTCAGTGCTTTGTGACCACCTAGAGGGTGGGAGAGGGAGGGTGGGAGGCAGATGCAAGAGGGAGTAGATATTGGGATATATGTATATGTATAGCTGATTCACATTGTTATAAAGCAGAAACTAACACACCATTGTAAAGCAACTATAATCCAATAAAGAGGTTAAAAAAAAAAAGAAAAAAGAAATGAGAAGACCTTTGCCTTCCCCCACCCCCCAAAAAAAGGAAAATTTTCATGGAGTTAACACTTGAAATCTAACTTTTCTTGATCATAACTGGGTCTTTGGGTTATGAAATCTAACTTTTCTGGATCATAACTGGGTCTTTGGGGTACATTCTTAGAGTTCAAAAACTTTATTGATTATTCAACTGTTCAGTTCTGAATCTATGTAATTTTAATCAGGAAATGACTTCAAGTATTAGAATGTAGAAGAGAGAGTACTATTGGGATGTCCAATGTTAGTAGGGGTTTGAAGTACAGCTGCACGTTTCTGCAGGATTTTATTCTCCATTGTGTCTTTGTTTCTATTACTTCTAAAATTTTAATAGGCAGATTCTAAATCATTGAGTCTTGATTTGGGCCTGAGATTCTGCATTTTTAACAGACTCTCATGCTATTCTAAAGCAACAGCAGAAACTTGAAGTTTGTTACACAGTGGTTCTTGAACCAGCAAATATAACATGAACCAGTTATTTTTGCAATAACTGGAAACCTTTTAAAAATACCTATTAGAATCTGCGGTGGGTCTCAGGCTTTGGTATTTTTTGTAAAGCTCCTGAAGAGATTCTAATTGAGTGTAAGGATTGGAAATCACCAGTATTGGAATTTATATCATTCTTCAAAACCCAAGTCAGTCTCCACCTCCACTAGCTTTTCCTTGATAAGTCTCCCCTGTTAATTCTACTCTTCACTTTTCTCCCATTATCCTGATGATTTGAAACACTTTCTGAGGACTTCCTCAGTGGTCCAGTGGTTAAGACTCTGCACTTCCACTCCAGGGGGCACAGGTTCGATCCCTGGTTGGGGAACTAAGATACTACATGCCACGTGGTGTGGCCAAAAAAACAATTAAGTTAAAAAAAAAAGAAACACTTTCTGGTCAAAGTGACTTATTATTAAGACTTATATATCCTACCCTCTAAATGGAAGTCTCCTGGATTTACTTTTTAATTTCCCCAGGGCATTTAGATTATTACCCCCATCTTCCATGAACTGATCTCTGGACTTTGACCTTTTTGTAATTAAAGGTATTAACAGGCACACCTTGATATCTGTAAGATAATCCCCTTCATTTTGTTTGTTTATTTTAGCAATAATCATATAGTATCTGCTTTAAAAAAATTCAGGAAGAAGTACATGTTACCTTTTGTAGGCTTAGAATTGAACCAGTTCAGGACAGCCATTGGAGTTTCTAAATTTGGTCTTTAACACTATTTTAAGGAAAGCTAGATATTCTTATGCCAATATTTAGGCCTAACAGTGGAACATCTAACTTTATCAGGGACAACATAATCTTATGTTAGGGCTCATTTCTCCTTTTGTAGTTATTGCAAAAATAACCCACCAGCATAGTCAATTCATCTATATTTTTGCAGCAATATCATAGATAACATGATGCAACCTAATTTTCATTTAATATTATAAATATTTTTGGCTTGCTACATTATTATTTCATTCTTTTTTTACCTTCACTTTTCCACAAAAAACATTTTTCTGTGCTTATGCTATCCCATATAACACACACACACAGCATTAAAATTATTATGAGTTTATTAAAGTACCCTTAAGTTTCAAATCCTTATGGTCAGTTGTATCAGTCAGCTCAGGCTGCCATAATAAAATATCATAGTCTGGGTAGTTTAAACAACAGAACTGTATTTTGTCTCAGTTCTGGATGCTGAAAGTCTAAGATCAGAATGCCAGCACAGTAGAGTTCTGGTGAGAGCTCTCTTCCTGACTTGCAGATGGCCACCTTCTTGCTGTGTCATGACACAGCAGAGAGAGATAATTTTTCTCTCTTCCTTTTCCTGTAAGGTCACCAATCCCATAGGATTACCTGCTTACTCTTATGATCTCATTTAACCTTAGATACCTCCTAAAATACCTGTCTGCAAATGCAGGCACTTTGGTGTTTAGGATTTCAACATACGAATTGGGGGTGGGGCACAATTCAGTCCACAGCAGTTGTCCAGTGGGCTACATGGAACTGAGCCTCCATAAACCCACCTTACCTATGTGATAACTATACAGATTTGCATAGATTTTACATGTTATAAATGTCAGTAAACTTGTATCAATCCCACAATAGCACCATTGAGCCCTTGACAATTTCAGAAATCAGTAGTAAGGGCAGAATTCTGAGGGAACCAAACAATGAATCTTGGTTCCTGCTTTACAATATCAAAAAGTCTACTGCGTTTCTTTATGTAGACCAAGTTTGGTAAACATTATCAATATATCATTTAAAAGTTTGAGCTTGTGAAATTTAGTACTAAATCTCCAATTTCATTTATTGGCCTGAAATTGAATTAATCTTTTAAAATTCTTGAAATATGTGTATATATAAATTATTAACTAAAATTAGGAATGACTTTATATTTGAATTTTGTACAAAGAGAAAAAAATAACTATGCCTAATACAGACTTTGATCTCTGACTTTGAGGATAAAGAGAATAATTTCAAGGTAGAATTTGAAATTCACCATTTCCTCTTTGCAAATTATGACCTAAATCAAATTGTTTAAACATAACTTTTAAGGAAATTGACTTTAGGAAAGTGAGTTTTATTTTATGTTACATTGTTATCCCCTTATGCACTTAGATATCTAATGTAGGAGGAGTAATAACACCAGGAGGAGGAAAAAAATAACTTTCTAGTATCTTTTTATACCTGGTTTTCATGAAATGTATCACATATTGTTACATACAGGGAGGCTTAATAAATATGTATTGAAAAAAATTGTCTCAATTAAGGATAAATTAATTATATAAAGTGTCCACTACACTTGAATGTCTTTAGGAAAGAGAATAATGTATAAAATATAATTTCTTCTCTTAAGGAAATTAGAGAAACAAGACTATTACAGGAGAAAAAATAACAAACAATATCACAATATATAATCAACAAAGTGCAGTATGGATTTTAATTCGTGGAAGGCTTAATGGGAAATTAGTAGCTTTAGATTACTATCAAATGACAGGGAGAATTTGTATAGAAGAGTATAAAGAGATATAGGGGAAATAGAAAGATTAAAGCAGCCAGAATTAAATAGTTAAGAAATCAGGTTGAAGAGAGGGATCACACTGGTATATAGTGAGACTAGATAAAATAAATAGGATCTAACGTGATACTTTTTGGTTGTTATGTTTTTGCTTCTCAATCAATATTCTGCATTGATATTTTGTATAAGTTCTAAGGTTGGCTTGCCTGACCCTTATTGAAATTCCTGTGTCATAGACACGTTTTGGCAGTTCTGACAAGCTTATCACAAATCTTTTCTCTGAATTTTTGGTCCTCTTGCTTAGGGTTGCCTGCTCTCTCAGTTCACAAACTAGATTTCTACTATTTCTTCACCTCTGTCCATTTACTTGGACCAGGAGTGGACACAGGATCCAGATTTGCTACTAAAATTAGAAATTGGGATTCAAAGATAACTAATTATCTATGTTGGTTAATATGAAAAACAGTTAAAATTCAGAAGTTTTGAGATAGTTATATAATGTGGAAAGGGAAGTCTTACAAAATTGAATGCTTTGCAGTCCATATTATCCTCCCCTCACCCCTCCCTTCTTTCCTTGCTTCTTTCCTTCCTTTCTTCCTTCCTCCTTTCCTTTCTTCCTTCCTTCTTTCCACTTCATTAGCTAATTTAGATAGTTTCTGTAACATGCATCTAGAAGTAAATCATGGATGAGACTGCCGATGTTATGGTATAATAAATTTTAGTAGTAGTGTGTTTCCTTTGATTATCCCACTATCAGCCCAAATCAAATATAATGTAATACTAGCAATCATATAATATACTAACTCAGTCAAATACCAGAAATGTAAGGAGAACTAGGGAAAGTTAAGTATCCTAAAAAATATAGAAAATCAGTTTGATTGGGAATATCATCCTAGTCACACACTGTGATTCCTTGTAGTAGTATCTACAACAATAACAATAAGTAGGAAAACCAATTGATTTAAAGGTTCTTTTTTTTTTTTTTTTTTTTTTTTGCGGTACGTGGGCCTCTCATTGTTGTGGCCTCTCCCATTGCGGAGCACAGGCTCTGGACGCGCAGACTCAGCGGCCACGGCTCACAGGCCTAGCCGCTCCACGGCATGTGGGATCTTCCCGGACCGGGGCAAGAACCCGTGTCCCCTGCATCGGCAGGCGGACTCTCAACCACTGTACCACCAGGGAAGCCCTAAACGTTCTTTTATGTCATATAAATTTTCAGGGCGAAATGTCTTCAGTTTGACATCCTCTAACTAAAATTTGTATTGTTGGGCTGCTGAGCAAAAATTATATATGTTTAATAGAGAAAATTACTATTACTGTCCAAGCTTTCCAAAGCCTAAATAAGTTTATAAAAGAAGCAACAATCCTCTGAGACTTAAAGAATTGTCCTCATTTAGGAAATTAATTTTAATGTTTTATTAAGCTCAGCTGTTTGATGATGGTTGAGACACTGAATAAAATTTAAAACTTCTGCATGTTATTTGAAGAAAAGAATTGACTCTGTAAGTGAGTGTTAAATTATTTTGGAAGAGAGTATGGTTAAGGATATTTTTCCTGTTTTAAAGTATTATAGAATGTTAGGAGTGCAGAGGAGATCTCTAAGTTTGAACAGGGACAAAACCATTGGGACTAGAGAAGTGAGAGAAAATATTCTCTTAGGCAAGCATCAGTGCAGGATGGCTTTAATGACTTCTTCCAGAATGTAACTGGTGGACTTCCCTCGTGGCACAGTGGTTGAGAGTCCGCCTGCCAATGCAGGGGACGTGGGTTCGTGCCCCGGTCCGGGAAGATCCCACATGCCGCGGACCAGCTGGGCCCCTGAGCCATGGCCGCTGAGCCTGCGCATCCAGAGCCTGTGCTCTGCAACAAAAGAGGCCACAACAGTGAGAGGCCTGCGTACCGCAAAAAAAAAAACAAAAAAACAAAAAACAGAATGTAACTGGCTTTGTCAATATCTCTACAGAGTTTACATAGGCTCCAGAAGTATTAGTAGTAGAATTACTATAGGGAGCAGAAAAAATGAAGAAATAGTAGATGCCCTCTAAAAGCAGAGGGGACTGTGTACATGAGTACACATGAGATGCTCCAGGGCACTCTGAGAAATAATTGTGTGTGTAAGGAGGGGAGGAGGTGGTGAGGGAAGTGACATAGAAAGAAAAAAGAATAGCAGTGCTATGTGAGCAAAATATAAAATTATTCAGACTCCATTTTTAACCTCAGGTGGGTATGACTTTGGAAGCCAGCCTACTTTTAAAGCAAAAGCTATTCTAGGTTAGAGATTTTCACATTGTTAATGTTCAAAATGTATATCCTTTTTTAAAAATAAAAAGTGTGAATAGCCTCAAACAATTAATTGGCTTTATAAATTAAACATGGTGATATCAAAAATGTAGATGGGGAAATATACTATACTATCTTTTCTATTTAACATCAAACAAATCCTTTTGTCTTAGTCTTTCAGGAAGGATTCATTTATATATTTCTAAAACTTTGAAATCTGCATAGAATCCAAGTTCCATACTAATATACATATAAAATGTATGCTATTTTTTATGAACGACAGGGTCAGAAATGTCCTCCATCTAGCTTCTTTGAAGTTTTGAAGCAAATTATTTTTTCTGATATAGATTAAAGTAGTCATTTTATGAAATAAAATAATTATAGAAACATTGAATTTTCAAAGATACATTCTCTTTAAATAGACGTCTCCATTTATGACTCTTTTGGAATATATTCCTAAATAATATGATTGTTTTTGGTGCAGTGAAAATATCCCCTTTCATTTCACACTGGAGTGCATTTCCTCAATAAGTTTTACTAAGAGCATTGTGCTTTCCATTCCTTTGACTATATTTCAAAATAAAGATTAAGATAGAAATTGATATTGTATGTATATTTGTATATTTTAGGTTTATTATTTTTTCCAACATCAATATATTTTATGTAAAAATTGATCATCCAGAGACTATTGACAAGAAGGCTTCTTTGTGGGAACTGCCTATGTAACTGAGGCAGAAGCACAGATAAAATTGCTGAATTTTATCTCAACTATAGAGAAAACACATACAAAGGAGTTTGATAATCTTGTTTCCACTTACATTTTCCATTGATGATGTAGCAAATACTATGGGTTGCTAAGTTAATTTTTTTTTTTACTTTCTATATTGATCCATTGGAACATCAACTTCTGACAAAGATGGAGTATAACTGGCTCAATTTGAATACCTGCCTTTAACCACTACTGAACCAGAAAAAATATACGAAACAGCAGTTTTCAGACATTGGTCAGGTAGCACTGGAGAGGTAACCTGAAAAGAAAAGGAACAAACAAAATAGCCCAGAATTACCCCAGCTATTATTACTACATTGTATGGAGGGGGCACCCATATTCAGACTTGTATTGGGGAAACATAATTGAAAATTTGTGAAGCCAGCTAGAAAGTTCAGGCAGAGTGCAGGAGAGGAGAGAGCTGCATGTAGAGAAGAGAGTTTTGCAGAGAAGTCTGAAGAAATGCTTCCCTTCAAGTCTGGAGCTGAGTACTGATCAGCTCAAGTACATTATGCATGCATGTGAAAAAAGTACTCGAGACTGGAGAAAGACCAATAAAAAAACAAACAAGCAAACAAAAGCCCCCAAAATTCTCAGACCTCAAAAAGACCTACAAATAGTTTGTATTCCTACCTGCCAAAATGCAAAAACCTTAAAATAGACTGAAGAGTGTATAGAATATTCAGTAAGGTTTTGCTTGAGAAGTGTCAAGAAATCGGTCCTAGACTATCAGTTGCTCTTCTTCTTCTGAAAATAAGATTAAATGTGAGACTTAAAAATATCAAACCATTTTCAGTGACTTAACTGTGTCTCAAAACAAAGCTTAGAGATATTTATAGAAATATACAAATATCTAGCACAAAACAGGATAAAATTTACAATATCTGTCATCCAATAAAAAAGTTGCTAGGCATACAAAATGCAGGAAAATATGACTCATGATGAAGAGAGAAATTAAAAATAAAAAAAGACCCAAACTGAATATCTAGAAATGAAAAAAAGTCTGAGATGAAAAGTACCCTACATAGAATTAACAATACAGTAGACATTGCTGAATACAGATTAGCAAGTTTGTAGTGATAACAATAATTCAAAATAAAACATATAGAAAAAAATAATAAATAAATTGTGTATCAGTGAACTATGGAACATCTTCAAGTGGCTTCATATACATGTAATTGAAGATGCCAAAGGAGAGAGGGGGTGGGGAGAGGAGTCTTTGGGAAATAATGGCCCAAATTTTTCCACTTTGATGAAAAATATTAACTCAAAAATCCAAGACATTCAACAAACCAAACTTCAAACACAAGAAGCATGAAAAAACTACACTAAGGAATATCAAATCAAATTACTCAAAACCCATGATAAATAGACAATCTTAAAAGTAGCCCAGAAAGACACATTACATCTAGAGGAACAAAAATAATGACAGTAGACTGTTGTCATAGACAAATGTAAGTTAGAAGACAGTGGAACAACATCTTTAGAATATTAGAAAGATACAAGTGTCAACTTAGAATTTTATACCTATCAAAAATATCTTTCAAAAGTAAAGGTAAAATAAATACTCTCTCTGAAATACAACACCTGGAAGAATTGATCACTTCACTCCAGAAAGAGAATACCCAATGGAAATCTGGATCTACACAGATAATTAAGAAGAGTAGAAATGGTAACTATGTGGGTAAACAAAACAAAATAAAAACGTCTTATTATTTTTAACATATCTATTAAGGATAATTGATGTTTTTAACAAAATTAACAAACTTTCTGAGTGTTCTGCATGCTCCATATATTGACTGGGATGGAAGGCAAATGAGTGTCAAATATTTCTCAAGTTTCATTGAATTGTAAACTAAGATCTATACAATATTTTTGTCTAAATTAAATTTAAAAAATGATCGATAAACAAACTATTAGGGATATTGAAGTTATATTTTATACTTTTTCATATACTTACAGCTTAATTGTATTATTTTTGTGTTGATAATTATTTGAATCTCTCTCCAATTTTGTTTCATAAAATGTTCTTTAGTGGGTGAAAATCATTCATTCTAGCTACTATAATAACATGTTAAGTTTAAGGTGGAGAATCAGTCAACAAGTAAAGAAGTGCATGTAGACAGTATAGACTGCCAAAATATGTCAGTAGTGTCTTTTTTTAAAGACGCCTATTTAGATTGGTCTAACTGATGGTTTCATCATTACTCCCAATTTATCTGTTTTACCCTTAAGATAGAAACCAGGATTATCTGGCGTCTAAGTTAATGTATTTATTGTCTTGTCTCTAAATTATACACGTTATGTACAGTAAAAGCCAAGGAAGAAAACCTCAAAATGTACTAGTAAAGATTTACATAATGTGAATGAAAGAATTTATCCTAGATTAACTTTTGCATGGGACTATGGCATGTAGTTATAGAAGATCCTTCCATGAGGATTTTTTTTAAGAACATTTTAAAGAAATTTAGTGACTTCTCTCCTGAAAACTACAGACTCCTCAGAACTCTACCGTCTGTGTAGGCATATAACATATTTTTAGTGCTGTGCAATTATTTCAACCAATCCAAATAGAATTACTCAAATCCCATTATTTAAATGAATTTTTCATAATAGGAGGGAATCATTGCTGGGATTTGATTCTAAGTATCTTAACCATAAGGGTCAATTATTTTTATGGAAATTACTGTATATCCCACCAATGTCCTTGATCTTGATGATTTTTATTCCTAGATTGGTAAAGACATGGAATGGAGATTGTAATTTCTTTTAAACATATACTAAATTACAACTCTTTTTCAAAAATGTAACATGATATATAGGTGTTATGTTTATCCTGGCCTCAAATTCTCAGAGACACAGAGCTTTATTATTAGAAACTGTCAGTTGAGTTATTCCATAACTGTCAGATACACTGCTATTAGGGAATCTAGGCAACCATGTCCCTTTTGCCATATTCAGCATATTGGCATTTTCTTTTAAATCAGGGTGACAAGCCAAGGATAGATTTGGCAGTTAGCTAAGGGGTTTAATTAGTGGCAGCTGGATATACTGAACTTCCACTACTCAGACTGGAAAAGCGACTGCATTTCCACCCTCTTTTTGAGGATAATGCTAGCCTTCACTTTGAGATCTTCTCCTTATCTCCAAATTACTCTTCCTTACTATTGCAGACCATGAGCCTATTTAAACACCTGAATCAAGGAATGGAATCGTGCTAATGTGGATTATTGCTACCAAATACATTTTTGCTCTACTCCTAAGACATTTTTTTTCCATGTGGCATCTGCTTTTTTTAGCCTTTATTTTAGACCAGTGGTTTTAGATCACTGGACCAACTGCATCAGTATCACCTGAGAACTTGTTAGAAATGAAAATCTTAAGTCCAGTTACGTATCTAATAAGTTAAAAAATCTGGTGGTGGGGAACAAAAATCTGTGTTTTAAAAAGTTTGATAATCACTCCTCTGCATATAGCATTGCTTTATCCTTTCATCGGAATCTACTTCTTCAACACCCTCCTTTAACCTCAAGAAATACCTTTTTCTTTCCTAAGCTTTAAAAGTACTATTATTTAAAAATGTAACCTCAGGAAATGGATGAAGTTTTGCCTGATTTTCTTGGTTTCAAATCCAAAATCCTCAGGGCCGAGTCTTAAATGGCAAAATTTGGGTCATGCTCCTATCCCTAAAGTATTCAACTGTGGTCAAAGAATAGCGTTTTACATTATATTATACCTTTTTCCACTACAGTCATGTGGATTATGAGGGAGATGGGAAAAATATCAATTCCTAGAAGAAAGAGCTAGGCATACAATCCCAGAGTGTCCAATTCAACATTCATCCAAGTTTGGAATCCCTATACTCCTTGAAGGACTTTCACCTTCAACTGGATCTTAAGTGCCTTGTAAACAACTTTCCATTGTACATTAACATTTCTCTAATATATACTTTGATACCTAAAGGGCTGAATCAGCAGTAGTTTCCAGAGGTTTTTACACTGTTTGCTGATCTTAATTTGATCATGGGAAATTTACTTTCCTATACTTAAGGTCAAAACTATTCCCAGTGAATGGAAAAATTATCTCTCCACCAAGGGTAATATACCATCATTAAGATCCACAAAGAATGACATCATTCTATTTCTTGTAGCCACCTTTTCCCAGAAACATGGGAGAAATTTGCCTTTGACCAAGTTAGAGGATATTTGAGTGGGATGTATCACAGACTCATTTCACTGCAATGTGTCCATCCCAGTTAATATCCTAGATCTACAATATTTCCTTATATCTAGGATACAACTCAAGGTTGTTGTATTCATTGTTTCATTCAAGTTATTGAATGAAACACCAAAGACGTGGAAGTCATTGGAAATCATCTTGTATCTTGATTAATGCTGAGATGTTTTCCTGATTCAATTATTCATTGGCTGAGTCCAAACATGCTGAAATTTGTGGTTCTGACACATCTCTTTGCTTATTATGAGAAACAAGATTGCTCACACAGCTTACTATTGGACACAAATTTCTTATTCTACTGCCTTCTTCAGTTTTACTTTACTATCCCAGGAGACTCTTGACCAGAAACTTAGAGCTGCAAACATCTTTACTTCTCTCCTTCCAGGAATTTCCTAAAATACTCATCAAATCTTCTAAAGAAAATATCTAACTACAGTTTATGACAAAGACACTTTGAATCTATTGTCTCAAAATTCTTGTCTTACTCTATTCACCAATACTGTACTATTGTATCACATTTTCTCCATTCCTAACTAAGGTCTCGCACTGAAAGAACTACCTTAAAATGATATTAAAATCTCAGTAAATATTCTGACTTTGCCCTCCCTTTCTGAGACAATGCTAAGACCATAGCAAAATGATATTCTTTCCTACAATAGTAAGCATTAAACTCAAATTTGTCTTATCAACAGGTAATTTTGTGAAGTTTCAGAGAGTCAGCATTTGAAAATCTATATAATGTAACAGAATTGCACATTTATTCAGTCCAATCTTATGTACAGAATAAATACTGTGCCCATAACTAGTTTGTTCCTAATTATGAGACTCTAACTGCTGACTAACATGGCTTCACCTTAGTTCTACTTGAGGTTATAAAATCACTGAGTCTCTGTCATGGTATCCATTTAGACCCCCACTAGAAATTTGGAAATGGGTTCCCTCCCACCTGGCCCCAGCACTCAAATCAACTAACTTCCAAATGGATTCTTCCTAGGGAAAAGAATGTAGCACATTTTAAAAATGTAGCTTCTGTTCTTCCTGATATAACTCCCCTGTCAGTGTTCCAGTATCCCAATGAATGTATTTTTGAGAAACAATTGAAGAATGGGACACAGTTATCACATATAACTAACTGAACTTCCATCTCATATCTGAATCAGGGCTTCCTGATAGACATCTAATTGAAAAATGTAAGTTAGATTTTAGTACTGCATTGTGATTCCTGTTTCTTTCCCATGGTCTAAATCATGGGATTTACTTGGGCCTGAGGGAATAATCTGCACAAAATGCTTCTCTCCTCACTAATATAGGCCCAGAGAGACTGAAGTCAGATGAAACATCAGAGCACCAATGACCTTCTCCAGGCCCTAGTCATCAGGCATGGTTCAGATCCAGCCCAAGTCCATGGTGGCCTATGTTTTGCAACCTTCTATTAATGTTCTCTGCAGGATTTACTTTGCTTTATCTAACTGTAAATGAGCATCACCTATGGGCCAGTACTAAAACAAGAGATTGAAATGAAATTAAAAGCTCCTAAAATAGGTACTTGTTAATATCACTTAGAAGAGTCTAAGTTATGCTGTAGTCACACATGACCTCAAACTCAGAGGCTTATAATAGCACATGATTTTTGCCCATATTACATGAGCAACATGGGTCAACTCTGCCTGTACTCCACACACAGTCCTATGCAAAGTCCAGGCTGATTGAAGTAACCTCCTCCTACTGCCTTGCCCGTCTCATGACCCAAAGAAAATAATCATTATTACCCATGCACTAGCTCTAAAATCTTTTCCTTGAAGATAACACACTTTACTTGGACTCACATTTCATTATTCGGAGCAAACCTTATGGCCACACCTTTAGCCAATGGAACAAAGAATGATAATAATCTCCTAAGAAGATGTAGCCAATGTTTGTGAAAAACAGAAACACATGCGTGCACACACATAAAATCTATTACTCTTACCCCTAACCCTAACATCATTAACTCTCAGTTCAGCTCCAGCCCTGTCCAGGAACAATGGAGAGAGTTCACTTTGGGATCACCCCATCAACACTTGACAGTGTAACCACAATATGGTTGACCATTTTTCAGTCTAGTAAGGATTTTTAATCTAATAAGTTTCTTCACATTTTGTTGTTCCAACAATACTTAAAATAATTCTGGACATAAGATACATGCTCTATAAATGCTCCTTCAGCATTTAATTAAATATTTTAAATGTTTTCTTGAAAAAATTAAGTGCCATAACATAAATCTCTTAAACACCTGTAAGTGCTTGACCTGGATATAAGTCTACTGTGTCTTCAAATTAAATAGAGTGGGTACAACATGGATAATATAAAGCAGATGTCTGTTTCATGAATGCCTTCTATTGAAACAACTGCGAAGCCACAGACAGGTTAATTATGACCATCAAGGCCAGAGTAACTAAATGAATGGCAATGATTTTGAACTGGAGGATATAAAGAGACATATAAATAACAATAACATCATAAAACTTATGTATATTTAGAGACAGAAACAGCAAGATTCAAAATATAAGTTCTCTCAACTGAAAATGCTAATGAGATAGCAAGAACACCCTCTCCCAAAACACAGGCACACACATACACACACACACATACAGGCACATACCCACATGGTATGAAAATTCTTTAATAAGGAATTTTTGATTATATAGTGTGGTGCAGAATCTGGTATCCTGATAAAATGTTTTAAAGAAAGTTACAATATAAATCAATTTCCGAGAATCGTAATTCAATAAAATTTTTTGAACATTAAAGCTCTGTTGAATATACTTTTTGTTTTCTCTATTTCGGAAAGCAATTTAAAACATTACAGGGCATTAGAAATGTTTCTTATATTTGTAGCCCATTAAATTTTATAATGTACTCTCATTTCCATTGTCTTTTTTTTTCTTTTGTTTGTTTGTTTATTGAAATATAGTTGATTTACAATATTATGTTAGTTTCAGGTGTACTACACAGTGATTTGACACTTGTATATATTATGAAGTGATCACTATGATAAGTCTAGTAACCATCTGTTTCCATACAAAGTTATTACAGTATTACTGACCATATTCCTTATGCTGTATATGACATTACCATGACTTATTTTATAACTGGAGGTTTTTACCTCTTAATCCCCTTCACCTATTTCAACCCTACCCTGGTAACCATCTATTTATTCTCTGTATCTACCAGTCTGTTTTTATTTTGTTTTGTTTTGTTTTTTTAGGTTCCACATGTAAGTGAGATACTTGTCTTTCTGTCTGATTTCACTTAGAATAATAGCCTCTACCCAGCCATGTTGTCACAAATTGCAAAATTTCATTTTTATGGCTGAGTAATATTCCATTGTGTATGTATGTGTGTGTATATATATATCTTCTTGATCCATTCATCTATCAACAAACACTTAGGTTACTTCCATATCTTGGCTATTATAAATAATGCTGCAGTGAACATTGGTGTGCATATGTCTTTTTGTATCCATTCAGCCAATCTGTGTCTTTTGGTGGGAGCATTTAATCCATTTACATTTAAGGTAATTATCGATATGTGTGTTCCTATTCCCATTTTCTTAATTGTTTTGGGTTCGTTATTGTAGGTCTTTTCCTTCTTTTGTGTTTCTTGCCTAGAGAAGTTCCTTTAGCAGTTGTTGTAGAGCTGGTTTGGTGGTGCTGAACTCTCTCAGCTTTTGCTTGTCTGTAAAGGTTTTAATTTCTCCATCAAATCTGAATGAGATCCTTGCTGGGTAGAGTAATCTTGGTTGCAGGTTTTTCTCCTTCAACACTTTCAATATGTCCTGCCACTCCCTTCTGGCTTGCAGAGTTTCTGCTGAAAGATCAGCTGTTAACCTTATGGGGATTCCCTTGTGTGTTATTTGTTGTTTTTCCCTTGCTGCTTTTAATATATTTTCTTTGTATTTAATTTTTGACAGTTTGATTAATATGTGTCTTGGCGTATTTCTCCTTGGATTTATCCTCTATGGGACTTTCTGTGCTTCCTGGACTTGATTAACTATTTCCTTTCCCATATTAGGGAAGTTTTCAACTATAATCTCTTCAAATATTTTCTCAGTCCCTTTCTTTTTCTCTTCTTCTTCTGGAACCCCTATAACTCGAATGTTGGTGCGTTTAATATTGTCCCAGAGGTCTCTGAGACTGTCCTCAGTTCTTTTCATTCTTTTTTCTTTATTCTGCTCTGCAGTAGTTTTTTGATTCTCATGCAAACCTCATGAAAGGCAAAACATTATTATGCTCCATTAGTATAGCTCATAGCATATAATAGACAATTGTTGAAAGGTACTTTTTGTTGGAATAAGTGAATGGATTCCAGTGTCAGTTATAAGAAAGGTGAACTTAAAAGAGTTAACTGTTTCACTCAAGGTGACAGATCCTGAAGCCAGGACTTTAGCTTGATGTTAAACCTTTCTCTTCACCATGAATATGATCTCCCTTTAAAAGTCAGGTCACTTTGCTCAAACTGTATTTGGAAATAGAAAGGTGTAAATAATTCATTAAAATGTAAATTGGCCCTATAATTGTAAATATTTATTTTATATAAAACCAAAATTTTAATAGAATAAGTTATTTGCCTTAAAACATAATATAGATAAATCCATTTATGCACATATTTTAAATATATTTATTTGAAGATTTGCAGAACCTTGGGTCCAGTGCTGCTGGTGATATAAAGCAGTGGGAACCATAGCCTCTGGCTCCCACTTTTTGCTTCATAGATTGCTTGGCAGTATAGTGAAGCAAAGGACCCTTTCTCAGAACAATATTTTTAAATGAAATAAAGTATGTAAGATTACAAAGGAAAGCCATTTTATTTAACAATACTTCTATCCATGTTGAGAATTATCACATGGATAGTTAAATGATAATGGTGGTTATTATTATTGATCATTATCCATGATCTTTTAATGCTGTATGTCCTATTAGAACAAGAAGGGAGCTACAAATCTTTGTACAGTACACATGTATTTGTTCAAAGACAGAACAAAAGTGAAAATGTACATTTCACTCCATAAAATACTAACAGTAACACATAGCTAAAATTGAACACTATGGTTTTAAAGGTCATGATAGGGCAAGAATTATGGATCTTATTCCAAACACTTCTGGGTGAACCTGAGTTAACCATTTAATATACTATCCATACCTCTCAAAGGGAGAAAATAACATACATCTAATATTATTTCATGGATTATTTATTTATTTATTTTTCTGCGGTACACGGGCCTGTCAGTGTTGTGGCCTCTCGCATTGCAGAGCACAGGCTCCGGACGCGCAGGCTCCCGACGCGCAGGCTCCGCGGCCACGGCTCACGGGCCTAGCCGCTTTGCGGCATGTGGGATCTTCCCGGACCGAGGCACGAACCCGTGTCCCCTGCATCGGCAGGCGGACTCTCAACCACTGCGCCACCTATTGTGAAGGTAAGACACACTAGCACATTATAAGAAAATTTTAATTGTATAAAACACCTAAAATGCAAGGTAGAATTTCATGGAATAAACAATAAATTAAAGTATGAAATTAGAAAGAAGACACAAGACCACAATACTTGAAGTAATTAACAGGACATAAATACTAGAATGGTTCAATAAAACAGTGAAGAAATATCATAAAACAGCAAATTCATGTTTAATTGTCCAGTGCATCATGTAGACCACTAGGATAGTTGGAGATTGTAGTTTAAGAAATCACTATGGTCTGAAATGGTAAAGAAAAGCTAACTTATAGAGGAAGTATTTGGAAGGAAGGAAGAATGAAAAGATGGAAGGAAGGAAGGAAGGAAGGGAGAGAGGGAGAGAGGGAAGGAAGGAAAGACATTTTAAAATATCTTAGTCACAGGATTATTAAGAAAATTAGGAAAAACAAATCTAAAATTTTTGACATATACTCAATATTCAATACGTGAGAGCTATTATTACAACTTTACCTCAGGCAAACTGCAAGAGAGCACCTTTAGATTGCAACACCCATCATGAAAAATATATGTCCAGGTGTCTTTTACAGTGAAAGACCTAATAACAGAGTTCTTAACTAGCAATCATTTTGGTGCAAGTGTTTGATTTCTTTTCCAATCCGCTAAAGCCACAAAGGTAACTTATTTGAAGAAATTAACAGTGTCTGATAAGACTTAAGGCCCCACAAGAGACTGCAAACATAAAAGAAGCATCTGCAAAAGTCACAGGATCCAAGTCTCCTTGACATAAAGCACCCACATCATAACTAGAAAATAATTACAAATTTGACAGAGAAGACATGTATATGCCATCCAATTTGTAGAATATTTTAGTTGGCATTCATTGAGAATACGACCTATATCCATCATGAAACTAGTTTATTCCTAGCTTGAGAAACAAAAACTACTACTTTTTTCTCCTAATTTTAGTCAAAACCTCACTGCAAATCATACAAGTCAGATAAAATATGGACACCAAACCAGAGGATTGTATATGCATATCCATATGCATGCATATATGTGCCTACGTGTGCTTGTATATTTACATAGATTTATTATGTAAAAGTTTTGTGATACATATAGAAAAAATATAATTCTCACACACATAGACTCACATACACACATGCAGACACACCTCACCTTAAAGAATTCTATCCTAAATCTCTCATTTATTAGCACACATAGATAGTCAGTGCTATCTCAGTTGTGCTCTTAACAATGTATATCTGCCTCTTTTTACATTTTTCAAACTTTAAGGAGATGATACACAATGCTCCACAAATTGCTTTTCAAAATTATTCTATCATGTATATCTTTTTGAGAACCATATACCTGAAAATTATTCCTTTCAAAGTTTGCCCAGTTTCACAATATAATTGTACTATACATTATTTTAGCATATTCATACTTATGAACATTTAGATTTTCTTCAGTTTCTTTGCTACTGGATTTTAAGTAAAAATTAACTCACACATACACACTATCAATATGACTGGAGGAAAAAAATCATTTATTTATTTGTTATTTATTTATTCATTCCAATCTTAAAGGATTTTTATAAACACTTTATTCCACTTCTTGTTCATTTATATTCCTTCTTCTGGGGATAACCTATTCATGTTCACAGGTATCATAGAATCCTCAAGTGACACTGGAAAAGTTAGCACATGGGAGCTGTTTGTCAAGATGTATAAAAACAAAACGACATCAGAATGGGCTCTCAAAATTGAAGGGTAGACTCGTTATCAGCCAGTTAATCCTACCACACATGACTGTAAAAGAATTTGTAGAAATGGTCAGACTTTAATTTGAGTTGGCCCTCACACCAGCTCCTGTTTTCCCTCATCCTCATTAAATTGGTTAAGTTTAGACACTTATTTTATTTCTACTTAATGAAATGAGAAGAAAAAGCAGAATTAGTTAAATGGTCATATAACTGAATCAACAGCTTATAGACTATCACTGCTTTGCTTTGCTTTGGTTTTGTTGTTGTTTGGTTCTATAGAAAATCTGTCAACTATGCCAGTGTGATACTGAGGAGATGACATTCCGAAAACACTGATAAAGAAAACAAAAATAATGACAAAAAATAGTAAACCTATGAGACAAAGCCTTCTTCCTCACTTTTTATACTTCTAATTTTTTGGTTAAGAATGAGAAAAAGGCTACTACCATGGGTCATAGAAAAAAATGCCTAAACAGTAAACAACATTCTATCATGTAGGCATTGTGTTTCTTAATTTTTTCTTGATCAATGAAACAAATTAGTCATTTTGACTGTCCAAATTCATTTACTTGTGAGGAAAAACAAAGCGGCTCAAGAGTAAACCTTTTGTCCACACCCCACATTATGAAGGACCCAATGACACATGAGGTATAATAACAGGCCAGGGGAGGTTTGTTAACTCTAACCAGTCACTACATTTTCTGTGGGAACCTAGCCAGAATATCTGAAAGGAAAGCATGCCTGATGTTAATTGTCTCCCTTATCCTTATTTTCATTCTGTTTGACTTATATTAATTATAGATCTTCCTCTTATACTCTACACATATGTACTCTACCCTCTGATTTTTCCTTATGTCAACTGCTTGGCTGGGTGCCATCTGTTATCTGTTGTCATTGTCTCCAGGTATCAGGCCTAAATGTCCTTCCATTATGTGCTGCTGAGTCCTTTCCAGCCATCTTACAGTGGTACTGTTTTGTTTATGGGCCTCCGTGGTCAGATCACATGCTTACCAAGCCTCAAACTTCTCTATCAACGGCCTATTTTGCCTGCCAAAAGGGTCACCCAATTTAAGGTTCCACAATGTTCTACTTTGATTAAAAGTAAAAAGGTCTTGAAAGTTTCTGTTTAAATATATTCAATTTAATTACATAGTCACTGATTTATTGATGATCATGTAAATGTCATTATTACTCATGTAATTCCTTAAAGGACGAGACCATATGCTCATTGCAATGTGATTTTCTCTCAATTTCATTAAGATTTGATAAACAACCTTGATATAAATTAAGTCACTGTTCACATATTTTTATCCTTCTTTGGGAATATTCTCTGTTTAAGAACCATAGATTTACTATAGGCAATATGATAGTAATTTTTTTAATAAATGTGATCCAGTGTCTTGAACAGCACTGAAATTGATGATAAATGGCTTGTGCTAGCACAAATATGAAGGCAGTAATATTGGGAAAGTGACTGCTTTGGTTTTCTGACTTACCCTTTGACTGATGTTGGCACACTCTAGACCTTTTCCTCTCTAACTTTACTTTTTAAGGGCATGAAAAAAATTACTTAGTTTATTTCAGAAACTGTCATATATTTAGTTTAACTCTTTGTTTTTTATACTTCTACTTTAATCTCAAATGCTTATCTTCTCTGCTTTGGAGATTATATTATAAATATTCTTAATGTCTTGGTGAAACACTTGGTCACTTTTATTGACCCTGAATTTATCTTCCACCTTCTGCCTGGAATCATATCACTCTTACCTGGGTTTTACTGCTTTCTACCCTAGATAGATTCTTCCTGTCTATCCCTTACAACTGACAGTTTGCCTGGAAAATATGACATTTTAGTTTCAGGGTCATTCACAGATCGTGCATCTTAAACCTCTCACCATAGTGTTTTCCCTTATAAACTGGGAAAATGCCCTGACCCACCCCCATAGGCAGGTATAACTGCAGGTGTCACATCCCAGCTAAGGCAGAGTTCCCTGGGTCTCTAAAATAATTAATCACAGGAGCACATAGAGTTAAAAGTTCCAAGGACCTGGAGGATATTTCAGAAGAGATGCTGGAGGATAAGAAACCATATGGTATATATAGGTCGGGATATCCAGGTTGATGATAGTCAAAGTTCATCTAAGCAGGTTCAGTAATTAGTATGCAATTGATAGTATAAGGTGATGAGTAAGAGCAAGGTCTCTATAGCCAGCTTGCCTGGGATGAAATTTCAGCTGGATCTAAGCATGTGACATCAGATAAATTACTAAGATTCTTAATATCTAGGTAACCATTTCTCTATAGGAGGAATAGTAATAATAGTACTTACCCCATATTTTTGTGAGATTTAACATGCAATGTTAACATACAATTTAACATACTATGTTAACAAACATGATTTAACATACAATGCACTTAAACAATGTTTAAAATATAATGAGTGCTATGTAAGTTTAGATATTATTATCAAAATTCTATGGGCCACTTCTATGTAGTGCCCTGCAAGCCTTGGGATGTTTATTCTTTACAAGCAAGACAGACCACCTGCAACAGAACCTCTTGTGAGCAATCGTTAAAAATTCAGATCTCTGAACCCACTAGGTGACTGTTTTTACCTAAAAGTCAAGCAGGGTGAAGATGGTCTTTTGTAGGACCATGTTATATAACTTACGGTATTTATTTGAATCTAATAGGAATTGAAGATGGCAAAGCTTGCATCCGAGGTGCTTTTGCACAGGGTTCTTCCTCTCTAATACTGATGTTTAACTGGATATAACTTGTACAGTGGGGATCATGAACACAGAACATTTTCTCTGCCCCTCTTGTTCTTGTATTCAAGCTGAGAGAGTCTTCCCCAGCTTCCTAAAAGACTGACAGAAACTAACCTCATCATATTCCTGATGAAAAGGGTTCAGCTCATGAGATGATACAATTCTCTCTAGTTATGGCCCAAGGACAGCCCCTCTCTCCAAATCTCTGGAAACCCCTATCACTCAGATTTTGAATGATGAAATGAGATTAAAGAAAAACATATAGACATGTTTATTAAAACATTTTCTCTATAGTCTGAGGAGGTGAAGAGAAAAGTTGACGTTTGGAAAGGAATGGTTTGCTTTTTACCACTTGATAGAAGAGAGTTAACAAAATACAAAACTTTAAATATTCTTGAGATCTTATTTTTCAATAATCTGTCTTATAAGTATGCCTAGTTGAGACAAAGTATATTTCATTAAAAAAAAAAAGTTTGAATAAAGGCCGGTAAAGGATCATCTGGCAGCCTGAACTTTCAAAATCTGTCTTAACATCATAGAATATATTTTCCCAGCAACAAATACTCAGCTTCACATGGAATCAATATTGCTGGAAAGTGTTATTTCCTCTAAACTATTAAAGGTGTACTAGAATATGCATTTCATTATATTAAAACATCCTGAGGTGACTTCAGGCCAGAATTCAAGATGAGCAATTGTTATGAGCAGAAAAGAGAGAGACAAGGAAGGGGAGAATGAATACATTGGCTTGAGAGCTGAACCATTGTTCCTTAGGGGATGAATTCTCTCTTAACTTTTCAAAAATTTACAACTGATGGACATACAGGCAAGAGTTAGAGCTCTGATTTCTCCTTGATAAGCTGCTGAACAATGTTCAGAATCTAAATCAGGGAACCTAAAACTTTTTTGAGAAAAAAGATGAATTTTATTTCCTCGAATTCAGAGGGAAGGAGTTAAGGCATAACATGGGGAGAAGATGAAATTGTCATTTGGGAGCAAAGGGAAAGAAAATAGCATTAACCACAATTATGAGGCCTGCAGCTTAATTATGGCTCTAATTGTAACAAAGAAAAAAACAACTATGTGACTTTTGGCAAGCCATTTCTCTTTTCTTACTTACAAACTTAGGAAGTTGCACTAAATGATCTCCATGAAGAACTAAGAGAAGAAATCTGTTGGTTAGATGGATATTTTATGGGAAAAAATATGATACAGGTATTAGATCTTCACATGGTTATAAAATAGTTTTAATTGTGATATCTCACTATAGGAAGGAGTATTAGAGATAAATATAAATGTCTTCAAATTTAATAATTTTACATGTCTTGGATAAGGGACTGATTGGGAGAAAAGTCTTAAGGATCTGCCTGAAAAGACAGGTCGAGAAGAAGACGGAAATTCTGCCTAATAATTTCCCTCTTTGTTTCAAACACTCGATACATTCTATGACTAAGGAATAGATTTAGGAAAAAAATATATGCTACGTCTTTTGGGATGGGATGGGAACCAGTGCAAACAGTGGGAATGCCAAGAAAGCTGGGAGCTTGTATGACCTCAAGAGAAACAAAAGTGCCTCAGTGTTTTGCACACTGGTCTAAGGAAGGGAGGGAATACCAGTAACAGTAGAAAGAGTGAATAGATTTTAAATACTGACAAAACTCACTACCCTTCAAAATCAATGAGAAATGTATACCCATCCACCTTCATACATGTATAATCTCTAACTTCTTATTAATTATACTTACCTAAGATAATGAGAACTTTCTAGAAGTTCTGGCAGAAAATACTTTTTATGATTATTTCAATATAATATAATTATTAAGAATTTTCAATTCTCAGTAGAGAATTTGTTTAGATGCACTTATAAAAATTTGCATCAATGAATTGAATGAAAAATTTTTGAAGTGCAAATTTTAAAATTTGAGTTTATTTTTATCTCATCACGTTTACACCAAATAGAAATATAAGGTATTGATAGAAATTCTTATGAACATTGCCCCACAGTATAAGTTATGTTCCAGAAGACTGAATTTTCCAAACATGTCTGAGCTTCCTTGTTGCCCACCACAAATGTAACACAGAGATATACTAACAGCTTACATAACAGTGTGAAAAGATCTGAATTCTAGGAATTAACATATATAAATATATCTCTGTGTTATTCTATTACAACTGGTACCTAGATGTGTCTTTAGGAAACATTGGGCTGGAGAACAGTGCAAACATCATTCTTAATACAAAAGGCTTTAGACTATTTCCAATATTTCTTTCCAAAATGTCTCCATATTTCAATATTCTTTAGATTATTCTGTTTACTATAACGAAAAGACTATATGATGTGCTAAGAAATGTTTTGTACTTGAGTCTAAGCAGTGATAAGTTTTCAGGGTGCATGCTCCACATTTAGAACCATTAATCCCCAACCCATGGTGTGTGTGGGGGTGTGGTAAGAGGGAGGAGGGAGCTGACAGAATTGTTTGGATGAGTGTGGAAGATGAAGTTATTTGGTAACCGTGTTTATAGTCCTCAGTAGTTTATACCTCTGAAACCAAGTCATTTGTAAAGTATGGAAAAATTTTAAAAACACTTTTCATCAAAAATCTCTGAAGTGTTTCCATATGTGTTGGTGTGTGTGTGTGTGTGTGTGTTTGTGTGTGTGTCTGTCTGAGGAAGTATAAGTCATCTTGAAGCAGTTAATTGTTTGCTATCTGAAGAGGGTAGAAGTTTTGAAAATTGGTCCTTACCTTGGAGTTAGTTGTGCCTTTCAGTTTATGGAGTTCCAATCCATTTATGCCCGAGCTAGGTGATGACTTAGGAAAATGAGTGTTATTGGATATATATGAGGGGAAATTTATGACAGAGGAGGGAGACTGACAAGCCAGGATGAACCAAAGAAGTCCCTGGCTAATGGAAGACTGGAATCCCATAAGGTGTTACCAGCTCATATCAAGGGGCTCAATATTTAGCTACAAGCTCAATGGAATCAAGAGTTCGATTGTTGATGTTTTAAGTTTTCTTTTGCTGCTGTAACAAATTACTACAAAATTGGTACTTTAAAACCACACCAATTTAACTGGACCTCCGTGTGCAAAAGAAAAAAAATTCTAGACATAGACCTTACATTTCTCATAAAAATTAATTCACAGTGGACTACAGACATAAATGTAAAATGCAAAACTAAAAAACTCCTAGAAGATAACACATAGGAGAAAAACTAGATGACCTTGGTTATGGCAATGACTTTTTATGATACAAACCAAAGGTACAATACATGAAACAAATAATTGCTAAGTTGGACTTTATTAAAATTAAAAACTTTTGCTCTGGAAAAGACCATGTTGAGAGAATGAGAAAACATACCACACATTGGGAGGAAATATTTGTAAAACATACATCTGATAAAGAACTGTTACCCAAAATATACAAATAAATCTTAAATGTCAACAATAGGAAAAGAAACAACCCTACAAAAATGGTCCAAAAGCCTTAACAGATGTCTCACCAAAGAAGATACACATGTGGCAAAAAAGCATGTGAAAATAGGCACTACATAAAATATTATCAGGTAAATGCAAATTAAACAATAATTAGATCCTACTATACATCTATTAGGATGGTCAAATCCAGAACACTGACAAAACAAAATGATGGCAAGAATATGAAGCTACCAGAACTCTCATTCATTGCTGGTGGGAATGCAAAATGGTACAGCCACTTTGGAAGACAGTTTAGAGATTTCTTACAAAACTAACTATACTCTTACCATATGATCTAGAATTATGCTCTTCGGCATTTACCCAAAGGAGTTGAAAATGTATGTCCACAGAAAAACCTGCACATGGATGTTTATAGCAGCTTTATTTATAATTACTGAAACTCAGAAGAAACCAAGACATCCTTCGAAGGTGAATAAATAAATAAATGGTGGAATATTATTCAGTGCTAAAAACAAATGAGCTATCAAGCCAGGATAAGATATGGAGGAAACTTAACTGTATATTTCTAAGTGAAAGAAGGCAATTTGAAAAGGCTACATACTGTATGATTCCAAATATATGACATTCTGGAAAAAGCAAAACTATGGAGACAGTAAAAAAATGAGTGGTTTTTGGAGAAAGGGATGAATAGGTGGAGCACAGAAAATTTTTAGAGAAATGAAAAATATTCTGTGTGATACTATAATGATCAATACATAATATTTTACTTTTGCCCAAACCCATATAATGTACAACACCAAAAATGAATTTTAATACTAACTATGGACTTTGCATGATTACGATACATCAATGTAGGTTTATCAATTGTAACAAATATATCACTCTGGTGGGGGATGTTGATAATAGGGAAGGTTATGCATGTGTGTAAGTAAAGAGTATATGGGAAATCTCTGTATTTTTTATCATTTTTGCTGTGTGCATAAAACTGCTATAAAAATATAGTCTTAAGAAACACCTAATTTTTTCTTTTATATTTCCGTAGGTCAGAAGTCTGAAATGAATTTCATGGGGCTAAAATCAAGGCATTTTCAAGGCTGGTTCCTTTTGGATATTCTAGGGGGAATTTGTTTCTGGACTTTTCCAGCTTCTAGAGGCTTCCCCCATTCCTTGGATTGTCACTGAATCTCTCCAAACTCTGCTCCTATCATCACTTTGCCTTCTCTGACTCTGACTCCTCCTGCATTTATTTTGTAAGGACCCTGTTATGACATTGGAACCATTAAAATAGTATAGGATAATCTCCCCCCCATCTCAAGAACTTTAACTTAAACACATCTGCAGAGTCTCTCTTGCTGTATAAAGTTACATTCACAGGTTCCAGGGATTAAGACACGGGTGTACTTGGGAACCCATTACTCTGTCATGCTAAATCCTAAACAAACTTATCCAACTGATTAAATCTCAGCATCATGTTTTCCCAAACTGACTCTCTTCTTGCTTCTCAGATAAGCATCTTTTTAAAATGGTCCTTGGAGTCCAAAATAATTCAGAAAGCATGCAGTGGGAATTACTGCAACAGTAGATGAAAAATAGTGTGAAAATATGTGTCACATAGCATATTCTCCGATGAGAACAGGTGACAGCGGAAGGCTGCTTGGTTTTCAGGTTGCTCAGTCATCAATCCCAATTGTGGTAAATCACTCTGTTCTCAAATGTTATATTAGGTTTTATTGGGAGCCACATGCAAATAAGAGTAGAATAGAGCTGACATCTAACTTCCTTATGGGGAGCATGGATAGGGTGGAATGAAATAAGGGGGATAGACTAACATTTAGGATGGGAATAGATTAATCCTCTGAAATGACAGTTATGGGTCAATCATATGATGTAATTAATTTAGACCATTTGTTTCTAATAGTTATGTAATGCTGTATCTTCATGTGTGCTACTTCTACTTCTGATTTTAAAGTCTGAAATGATTGCAAAGTAGTTTTCTAAGACTGGATGTTTACAATATTTTGTCAACATTTACTTTTAACTTAGACTCATGAGTTTAATCCACCATTAAAAAGCATAATTCTCTTAGATTTGATTGCTATAGGGAAATCTTCTAGGGGATTTGGATTGTCTCATCTAAGTAAGTTTTTTTTTTGACATTAAAATTAAAATGTCAAAGTCCTTAATAAATTGTAAATATCTGCACCAAAATTAAATTCCATAAGATCAAATTTGAATTTAGAAAATTTGTAAATGTTCTATCTCTTTAATAAGTTAAGATGAGATTCATACTGCCTTTACTTCCAGATTTAGGTCATTAAAAATTATCTTACCCAACATGAATATGTTCTTTTTTTTAAGACAAAAGAAGCAATTTAATGAGAGTACTCCTTGAATTATAATTGTGCTTTCATTATTAAATTAGAAGCTAAAACAAAGATTTTGAAATACAGGGTTTTTTTTCATTTAAAACATTCTACTGTCATTAGAAACAGTCTTTTTAATTTTATATTTCCCTTGTCAGCCCAGACTAATTACAGTAACATGCCAAAAACTATTATATTAAACTACTAAAAGCATCAACACTTTAATCTTTTCAACAAACTTTTGCATTTTGTTAAATGAATTTGTGGGGTTAAGGACCTATTATAAAATGTTTAGTTTACCTTTGAATGTATATATTATGAATCAAACAAAGGAAAAAGTATGAATGGAGAAAGCGTTTGATTCACAGTCAACTATTTTTGATACTAATGCCATTTTGGTTATGTTAATCTTCTCAAACATAAAAGGTATAAGATAAGGAGGAAAGAGTACACAACAGATTTATTTTGTGCATTTGGAATTTTCCAAATCTATTAGCTATCATTTTCTGGTAAGTTACAAATGGACGGTTGATTTGGGAAAATAAATCTTAGTTTGGGAATTAGTATGACTGTTAACTCAAGTACTAACTCTCACCATGTAACACTAGGTGAGAATTTAAACATTTTTGACATGAGAGTCCTTTATATATATGAACTGGGTTGGATTATGGCATCTCTGTGGTCTCTTCTATATCACTGATATGTTGTAGCTTTATTGTCAGGCATGACAAATTCCCACTCTCTTATATGTACACCAAAGGAGACATAAAAGCTTTCAATGGAAAGTATTTTTGAGCGGAGACAGTCTGACAAGTATATGTGCAACTAAATTTAAAGTAGATTTTGAGCTCCTACTGGTGTTTTATTTAGGACACAATGAATAAAACTTTATTTATTGAATGTAAATAACCTGTGATTTCATTAGAATGTAGGTTCTAATCAAGTAGGGCCCATGGCTCCTGTTTTTTCCCACTGTATACTTTCCTCACTTCTATATTTAGTTTTTATTTTTTTTTTGCAAAAATGTGGCTAATTTATATAAGGACTCCAAACCAACTTAACAATCTCAATAATGGGCTAAAATTAACCAAATGAAACTAAACAAACAATGTAAATTTTTGTATATTTAGATTCAAAATGTCAATATGTTTACTGTTGATTCCTATCGGCTTTCCTACCAATCTCACCCATCTCTCCTGGATTTCTTTCTTAAAGCTCTATTTCCTATGTGTTTTCCTACCAATCTCATCCATCTCTTCCCCATTTCTTTCTTAAAGCTCTATTTCCTGATGTAATTATAAATGCTTTTGCCCACTATTTCTGTCCCAGTTCCTATTTGGCCTCCCTAGAAGATGGAAACAGCACAGCAGAGTTGACCATCTGTAGAAGCAGATATTCTTGTAAACTAGACATTATATGGCACATTTTTTTTTGTCTATGCCTTTGCTCAGCTAATTAGATAACATGTGCTCATATAAGTTTTTGTCCTAAGGCTAAATCTAGATCATCTTCAGTAGATACTATAAGCTTTATATGTGAGTACTCTGCCATCAGAACTGAAATCTACATCAATAAATCTTCATCCCTGTGGTTTGTGTTATCTCACCCACAATTACTTCCCCAACAGACTTAGTACTGTGACCCAGTATGATTTAGCCTCAAAGTCCACCAATTAATTTCTTTACTGTGATTTCATGCTATAGATTATTAGTTGATAGAGCAAGAACCAAACTGAAACTGGCTTTAAATAAAAGATTAAAGAGGTAAAAATGTATTTATTGATGTGTTTATAAAAGAAAGTTTATTTCAACAACGTATTTGAAATGGATGAAAACAAGTTATATACGTCTCAGTTTTATCCTTCTCTCGATTTAAAGTCCCTAATGTTAAGTGAGTGCATCTTTAATTCTTTGAGGTATGTCATATAACCTACATTACTTGGTTTGGTCCCTTGAGACCTTCCCAGAGCTATCAGAACCCTTGGCTGAATGGTTCAGTCTGTATGCCAGCATACATTTAAAGAATGTGCATGGTCTATTCTCAGCCAAATTTCCCTTTGACAAAGCCAAACTTCTTCTTTGATTTGCATATCTCAACTGTGTCTATAACCATGACCAAGTTTTCTTAAATAAAGTAGGAAAGAAATAAATTAAGCAAACAGGGCAAGATTTTATCTTTTTGTAGACTTGAATTTAGTATAGCAAAATTAGCAACTAAGTTTCAGAATATGCTAGGAAATCACCCTGTGAGTCTTTATCACTGTAATACCTAAATAATAGAGTTTGTATGATTGCTTTCTTAGGTATTAATATTTGTATGGTAAGTACCTGAAAGGATGATTGTTATTTGAGACACAAACAAAAAAATCAGTATGGTTGTTATTAGAGGAAATTTGACATGTAGTTCTTACCACCTTGAGATTTTTACTTTCTTGTTCTGGGGACTTTGAAGCTGTTTGTCTGCTTCAGTGAATGGATGTCCTCACAGTTTGGATCCTCCAGGAAGCTGATTGTGAGATGAGACTGGCTACCTGAGGGACATTATGGAATACCTTTAGGATCAACATTGGTGAAGGGAAGGAAAGGAAGCAGAAATAGGTAAAGGAAGAAGTTGAGTTCTAATGTAGTCTCTGAAGGCCTTATGGTGGTCTCTGAATTGGGATGCCCTGCAGTTGGAGCAAGGGGCCTGGATTTTACATCCCCTTGTCAACCAGATATTTGATGCAGGCTGCCCAGGAAGGTGGTATGACCTTGTAAAGGGGCAGCTCACTTCAGCTGAGGCAATTCAGAAGAGGCCTGATAGTTAAGGACTGACAACTAGCAGTCAGTCCAGCAGCTGGAGGAACAAGTCCTTCCACCCTTGAGGAGGATGTGGAAAGCACA
The DNA here is from genome assembly GCF_963455315.2 of Globicephala melas. Taxonomy (NCBI): domain Eukaryota; kingdom Metazoa; phylum Chordata; class Mammalia; order Artiodactyla; family Delphinidae; genus Globicephala; species Globicephala melas. The sequence continues at coordinate 18,068,395 of NC_083325.1, forward strand.
TCACAGCAAGGACTACACATACTCTGGCAAAACAAGTCTGGGAGATTCAGTGCAACTCCTATACCATCCATCACTAAAGCCTGGAATTCTTCCATTAATTATTATCCTCTCACTCTCTTTTGAAATATAACTGTCCACATAGCAACACATTGTCACATATATTTGTGAACTAAACGTATCTGTTTTGTCACTCTGTAAAGAATGTGCTCTTAGTGGATATCTGCTTGAAAAGAACTATTAAGATAGGGGAGAGTGGGGCTTCTCTGGTGGCGCAGGGGTTAAGAATCCACCTGCCAATGCAGGGGACACAGGTTCAAGCCCTGCTCCGGGAAGATCCCACATGCCACGGAGCAACTAAGCTGGTGCGCCACAACTACTGAGCCTGCTCTCTAGAGCCTGTGAGCCACAAGTACTGAGCCCACATGCCACAGCTACTGAAGCCTGCGTGCCTAGAGCCTGTGCTCCACAACAAGAAAAGCCACTGCACTGAGAAGTCCGCCTACCACAACGAAGAGTAGCTCCCGCTCACCACAACTAGAGAAAGCCCGTGTGCAGCAACAGAGACCCAATGCAGCCAAAAATAAATGAATAAAATAAATTAATTTAAAAAAAAAAGATGGGGGAGAGGTGGAGGGAAGAATTTCCAAGTTGCTAGGTGGAAGAGAATCCTTTCAAATAGTGCTTTCCATAAATGTCTGCAACTAAATCAGTGAGAAAGTCTTGGGTAAGTTACTTAGAATTAATCATATGTGTAATATAAGGGACTCTAAAAAATAGTCTTCATAAATACCACCATTTGATGCTTGCCTAAATAAAACTTGCATCATTTTCATCTTGTCTGTACTTTAAAATACCAATAGCAGAGAAAGTACAGTCCATATTTAGATAATGGAATCATTCACCTAACCATCCATCTTTTAAGCAAATATTTGCTGAGCACCTATTATATGCCTCTACTTGTGCTAAAAGCTTGGGACACAAGCCTGTCGGTCACCAGCACAAGGAGTTTACTGTCCAGTAATGGAGAAAAACAATAAAATAGAGCTAAAAAGTACAGTAATTACAATAGAGATGTGTACAGATTTTAGTGGTGACTGGAAGAAAGCGTTGTGGGAAAGCAGAAAGGTTGGTACTAGAAATTAATCTTAAAGAATGTGCAGTTGCTTTTTTTCACAGAAAAGACAGAGTTTTTGAGGCAAAAGATGTAGACTATAAACAAACCATCTCTTCCACCCAAGTTATAACTGTTATTTAAAACTTTCTTTTCACATTAAGCAGAATATCTGTTTCTCAGTGTTTATACACATGAGACAAAATACAGCCCTAAGGGTGCATTCTAGTAGAAATCTCCACACAGAATAGTTGGAAGGATCCCTACGAAATGGCTTTCACTTTAGATTTCTTGAAAGCTGTTATATAGAATCCTTCTCTGCTATATTATATTTCATTCACCACTCCCACCACAGGACTTTAATGTCACCCATTAAGTCTCAGTTTCCTCATCTGAAAAATGAGATTTGTTTGAATGATGACAGTGGTTCCTTTGAAATTCAATATTTTGTGAATTCACTTTAAATCCACATAAGAGAGATCTTATATTTTTCTTTTCATCATAATGGCTGCATCTTTGATGTTTTATTAATCATTCCAGGCAATCAATATAAATGAAATAATGTGAAAACATGGATTAAACAATTTTCTAGTATGTACTTGAGTAAATGTCATCTGATTGCCCAAAAGTCAAACACAATTATTTTAAAACTGAACTTACTTGGTGAAGACAACAGAAACAGTCTAAGTTTCTATTCAGTGGCCTTGTCCTCTACTGTTGTTTCCACGCACTGCAATGACATTTTCATGTCATGGAATTTTGTTGCAATTATGCCCCCCAAAATAGTTTCTTTAAATTTATAAAAGTGATGAAAAGAGTAAATTCCATATATCAACATCCTACATAATCCACTTAATGACCTATATAAGGAAGGAAGGATAGAAAGAAGGAAGGAAGGAAGAGCAAATAGACATGTGAGTTAAGCCAAAACTGAAGAAATCATTTCCAGACTTTTGGGTAGCTCACTTACATATACTTTAGAAGTGGCCATCAGTTATGTTAAAATATTTAAACATGGCTCAACAGATACCTTCAACAGTGCACTCCCTCACTATGTCCCAATAATAAACACTACTTCATATTTTTGAAACCTGCATTTGTATGGATTTATTGCAACTACACATCTAAAGTCAGAATTAATAAGTTGAATGATCCTTGCATTTTTGGATGGGAAAAACTACTCTCTAAACTGACAGGTTTTAAGCAAAATTGTAACATTCAAGTATATTTTGATCTACTTTCAATAGAGCTACAATCAGTGGAATTCAGAGACCTAATACATGTGTATCATTTTGATCTGTAATAAACTAAGACTGTTCAATTAGACAATAGTGTAGCTTCTAATATCATCTTTAACTAATTCAATTTATCTTTTTGTGCTTCACTGTTAAGCATCGGTGAGATAAGGGGAAAACACTAAGACAAAGCTTCAGGTTGAACTAGAATGACAAGGGAGATGTGGAGATTCATATATGGACAAAAATTTCCACCTGTTAAGCAAATATCTTGTAAATAGTTATTAATTCTTGATTAGGTAACATCACTGCAAAAATATCCATTCCTATTCACTTTGCTATAACAACAGAAGCACTCTGTTTTAATTCTTACGTTAAAATACGCTTGTAATTTATAAGCCGATTTTATATATCTTGACCCCACCTATGCACACATTGTTTGAGCTTAAATCACAAAGATATGTATACTCTTTCCTCAGTGTTCAAGAGCTCTACCAGTAAAGTTAGAAACCCTGTGATCTGTCTTCAAATCCATACCCTTAGATTGTCTGCGCTAAAATTGATTCAGAATGCATGGGATTATTTTAAGAACATGCATTATTTAATGTGGCAAAGCAACAGAGTTTCTTAGCCATTTTGCTGTTTCAAATAAAGAAAGAGCTACTAGTGTTTCCTCACAGATTATTTACTTGCTATAAGGAAAAATAATAACTATACATTAGAGAAGCCTATAACATTTTGCCTAGGTGATCAAAATTAACATCTCCAATGAGGGACAGATATTCATCATGTGTTTTTAGAAGAAAAGCCCTGAGAAAGATGCAGTGTCATTTATGTACTCTTCTGCCTAAGAATTCACAGCTTGAATCTGGTCATGAGGAAACATCAAATAAAATCAAAATGAAGAACATTGTTATAGTAATAATAATAATAACAATAATGGTAATAATAAAGTATTATATCCTTCAAAAATGTCAACGTAATAAAGGACAAAAAAATGAAAAAGACTGAAGAGACATGACAATTAAATTCAATATTTTACCTTTGACTAGATCTTGTACTGGAGATTAAACAACATTATACAGGAAACTATAGGGTTAATTTCTTTAAATGAATAAGGATGATAAACTAGATGAAAATATTGTATCAATTTTAAATTTACTGAGTAATAACTCTCTGTGATTCTGTAAGAGAATAATATCCTTATTTATAAGAAATATGAAGGTGTTCATTGGTCAAGGGACATAATATAGGCAACTTGGTCTCAAATGGTTAAAAAAAAATACACACACACACATACACACACACAAACCATGTAAGGAATGAGAAAGACAGAAGGAGAGAGATGGAGAATGAGAGAGAAGTGTGAAAGCAAATGGGGCAAAATGTTAATAATATGCAAAACTAGGTAAGAGATATCAGTGTTCTTTGTACTATTCTTATTCTTTCATCATTTCTGTAAGCTTAATTTTAATAAAAATCTTTAAAAATTAAAAACTGAAAGAAAAGCATGACAATTTTTATTTTTTTTGGAAAATGTACATGTACTACTTTGCTGAGTTTTAAAAAATAATTAATTAAAAGAAAAAAGCACTGAGTTGTAGGAACAGAACTCAGAATGGAGAGAAAGGATGTTCAATGTTACCATTTAATGAGCATCTAACATATGTCAACTGTAGTGATTGCACTTTCTTCACCACTCCCAGCCCACCAAAAAAAATCTTTTGAACAAGCATTACTCACTTCTTGTTACAGAGGAAGAAGGTGAGACATGGGGAGTTTACCAAAATAATTTTTACAGCTATGTAAAATGCAGACCAAGATTTAAAGGCAGAAATACTGATTGTATTCATTATATTTTCATTATATAAAACTTCTGTTTATCTGGTCCACACTTTCATTGTACAAACCAGAAACATGAGGTCTTAAAGATATGAAATGACTTGACTCACAAACATGGCTCACTGTTGGGTTAGATTACTGCTGTGATTGATCAATTAATTAACTGAGCATAGATGGAAAGAACAGTACACGTGAAGTTGAAGTTGACAAGGATATTCAATTCCATCTGAATGGCCAAGGCAAACTGATGAAGTTACAATGGTAAATTGGCTTACATATATGAGAACAGATTATTGTTAAACACTTTCCATTCTTTTGAACAATTATTAATTCATGATTTATACGTTATAGAGTGAGTTTTTCTTTATTAAATTATATTATACATACAGAAAAGTGGGAAAATCATAAATTTAAATTTCATTTAATTTTTATAAAGTGAAAAACAAGTTACCATCTCCCAAATCAAAGAACAGATCAAAAAATAGAACACTGTCAGCACCCTAGAAGCCCCAAGTTTCTCCCTCTCACCAAAGGAAGCTGCTACTCTGACCCAATCATTGAAATTACTTCTGCCTATCTTGGAACATCCTATAAATGATGTCAAGGAACAAACTCTTTTGTATCTGCCTTCTTTTGCTCAATATTTGTGAAATGTAATCATGTTACTTATTGAAATAACATATTCATTTTCATTATTGTGTAGTATTTGTTTGTGACTATACCACCATATACTTGTTTATTTTACTGCTGAGGAGTACTTGGAAAGTTATGAGTAATACTACTCTGCACATCCTTGTACATGCTTTTTGTGAACATATTCATGCATTTCTGGTAGAATTATACCTAGGACTAGATTAGCTGAGATATTATTCAGCTTTAACAGATACCACTCAACAGCTTTCCAAAAGGCATATATCAATTGATACCCCCTCAGATAGTATAGGAGAGTTCCAGTTGTTCCAGATCTTTGTCCTTGCCGACACTTAGAATTTTCTCTCTGCTTTATTTTATTTTAGTTATTTGGATGGGTATTTAGTAGAGTCACACTGTGATTTTCTGTTAAGTTTCTTTTCATATATTAATTGGCTGTTTGGATATACTGCTTCATGGATTGCCTGTTCATGTTCTTACTTATATTTTATTTAAATTTTTCTTATTGAGTAATAAGAGTAGGACTTGTATTATGTATGAGTCTTTCCTAAGTATTGCAAATATCTTCTATTATATGGTTTTCCTTTTCTCCCTCTTAATGACATATTCTGATGAACACAAGAATGAATTAATTCCAATTTATCCATCTTTTCCTTATGGCTACTGAATTTGTATCATATTGTGTTCCAATTCCCAAGACCATGAAATCTCCACCCTTATTTTTTCTTCTAGAGTTGATACTCTTTTACCTTTAAGTCTATAGGTCAAATGATTTTGGGAAATGTTGTGAAGTAGGGGAATAATTTCTCAGAATGACTGTATTTCTACTGGATTTAGTATTAGAATCCCATCTGTTTTCTCCTCTGAATCAATCTGCTCTACTACTGCATTTTTTTTCAGCCTTGATCATAGTGTGGCACGGATCAAACTTATGAAACTCTCTGAAATATCAAGGGGTAGCAAATGTGAACCTTAGGAAAATGACACCTCCCTGCTTATGCCTGGAGTATAGAAGGAAAATGTTCCAGCATCTGGGTTGGGGTAATATTTTCTCCAGGAGAAATTTAAACTTTGTGCATAAAGTTAGTTTGAGCCAAGCAGTAAAATTATGCTCTGAATCAGATAGCAAGCCTGGGAGCTGAATAATGAGGTCAAAAGGAGGTTTGCAACAAGGAGAATATAAATTCAAGAAATGCAGACTATTTGAAGGGAGGAGTTCAGGCCCTCTCTATGATTATTGTGTAGAGCTTAATTTGACATATTTATCTTTCATACAAGCATGAATGTTACTCTGATATGGTTGGTTAGGCTTGAAATCAGACAAATTCCCATTCTAAAATGGACACTTACTCTTCCTCCCGCTTTATTGAAAAATGTGGAGTCTGTTCATTTACTTCCCACTTACACAGCATGCCTTCATCTAATAATTAATAGTTTCAGTCTAAAATGCTGCTTTCTTAATATAATTGACGTTACATTACTCCCTTCTTATTCAAATAACTGAAGTTCTTTATGCATGTACACAGCATCTATTTATCTTTTGGCTTAATGCACAGTCCCCATAGATGTCAAATTCATAATTGTCAAGAGCTTTAAATGAAGGTAACAGCAGGAGCATAGGTAAATTGAGCTGCCTTTACCACCTCCACTCTCCTAAGCTGAAAGCAAGAGGTTTTTTTCCCTGACATTTTAGCCACTTGAGTTCTTCTTCTGGGTAGTCTCTTCATTAAACATTTCACAACCTTAGAGGCCATTTTACTGCTTCCTGATAGTCAAGTCGAGCTCATAATCATGTAATTCTTTGTGGGGAGTATCATTAAATACCTATAAACCATTTTTTTATTGCAAACTGTTCAAACCAATGAACTTGCTCTGGGGATACTAAAATGCCAAGTTATAATGTAGAGTTAAGCCTGTATCAAAGCTCATACTTAGAGTGCTTTGAACTTCAAACTGAAACCTAAGCTGTGAAACGATTTCTGCCCATGTCAGCATGATGGGGTTATTTATTTAGTTAGTTTATTTAGCAATACTTTTGCAGAACACATAAGCCAGGTTCTTATCTAGGGACTGTACAAATTAACTAATTTAATCTCCCTGACACACTTATGATGCAGCTTCTTTTATGATTCACATTTCACAAACAAGGAAACAGAAGAGATGAAAAGTTAAATAATCAAATAACTTGCCCATGGTTGCATACCTGGAAAATAGTATTCCAACCCAGAGAGTTCACCCCCATAATTCATGCTCTTAAACTGCTCTATTGATTTTTAAGAGGTCTATATTGAAGATTAAGGAGATCACTATCCAAACAGACTTGACCCTTTCCTGACTCTGATCTTTGGCGCCAGTTCTCATATGGCAGGGTCCATTTTTTCCAAAAAGTTTTACTCTTGCCTTGTTCCTTATATGAATCTTCTGACCTATTTTTATATGCTCTTCTAGAAATGGAGTTTTACACTGCTTTTTCCACTTCTTTTTCCTCTTTTCTACTGTGTTCCAGAGAGAATGAAATCTTATCCTAGGTCTCTAGCTATGCTTGTGGTCCTGCTTCCTGGTATCAGACGTCACTTATGAAGTCTTTGCATCTATACAGGGACTAAGCATACCCTTTTGTTCAGCTGCATTTTCAGGAAACCTAAATTTGTGACTTTCTGTGCTACATTTCTCTAACTGTTCACCTGGGATGTTGTCAGTTACCTGCCACCATATATGGACAATATCCATATAGATATTGTCTTCTGCCTACCTAAGGAAACTTCCTAGTTAAAAAAAAATTGTTATTGGAATATAGATGATTTACAATGTTGTGTTAGTTTCTGCTGTACAGCAAAGTGAATCAGTTATACATATACGTATATCCACTCTTTATATTCTTTGCCCATATAGGACATTACAGAGTACTGAGTAGAGTCCTGTGTTATACAGTATGTCCTTATTAGTTATCTGTTTTATATATAGTAGTGTGAATATGTCAATTCCAATCTCTCAACGTATCCCTCTCCCCATTTCCCCTCTGGTAACCATAAGTATGTTTTAGGAACTTCCTCTTTAGTATGCAGGTATACCAACTATATTGTTGGAGTATGGAGGAGAGGGCAAATAAGAGATTTTTCAATTTAAATGTTTAACTTACCACTTAGTGTATGCTCTTCACTTAGGTCTTCAATTTAAATTCTTATAACCTTGGCCTGTCAATTTATAAAGTCCAGATAAAAGACTATGTGTATGAACTGAAATTCTCTTACAATGTTTGGCATGTGGTTTTATCATTTCTGAGTTTGTCAACTCCAGGTTTCTTCCAGCATGTGAAATAAAATCTTCAATGGAGATCTTGTTAGCAATGATGATAGCATAATTTTTGGTTGTGATATTGAAATAGAAGAGCATTATCCAAGGCATAGCTTGTTTATGAATTTGGATGGCATTCTTCTCTTCACAATGAGAATTTAGGGGATTATTGTTAGAGAAAAACAGAAAAACAACCACGTGGAATTGAAACAGCAAAATATGGCTCTGTTCCAATTAAGACATTTTTAAATGTCTATTTTCATAGCAGAAAAATTCAATATGATTCAAAATGAAGAATATTTGGAAGAACCTGAAAAATGTATAACCAATATGATATTTAGTAATTTATTTCATCAACAAATATTTGTTACCTTTTATGGGCAGCATAAGCTATATGGGGGATACTGTTTTGAACAAAATTGATTTTTATTTCTTTCTTGCAACTTATAGTCTAATGAGCAAGCAGACAGTTAAAACAAGTAAATCAATGAAAGAGTGATAAATTTTCATTACTACTATGATGTACAAAAGCAGGGTACTAAATTAAGATTGTTGCTATTTGGACAGGATGAGCAAGAAAAATGCCTGAGGATGCCATATTTAAACCCCAACCTTAGGAAGGAGAAAGATCAAGCTGTTCAAAGTGGTGGGAGGGAAAACACTTTTGGTCTTCATCTTACTAAACAACATTTGGCACAATCTTTTACCTCCTACTTCACAAATCAATTTTTAAATTGGCTTCTGGGACACCACACACTCCTGGTTTTCTTCCTAACACATTGGCCACTGTTTATTAATCTGTTTTACTGGTTTCTCCTCTTCTCAACTTCTAAATATTGGAGTGTCTACAAATAGGTCTTTGGTATTCTCCTCTATCTACACTCATTTCCTAAATTTTGTCATCTCTTCAAATGTCATTAACTGCCCTCTATTGGCTTATGATTCCCAAATTTGTAATTTTACCTGAAACCTTTCCTCTGACCTCTAGACTCTTTATAGCACCTGCCTACTCAATATGTCCACTTGGAAGGCATCTCAAAATTTGCAGCACCTGAGATGACCAATAAACATGAGTCGATACTTAACTTCACAACCACAAAAAATATGTTTTAAAACCGTGGCATACAATTTCACATCTATTATAATGGGCAGTTTTTTCTTAAATGTGTGATGGAATTGTTAAAGATGTGGTGCTAAAGGAGCTTTATAGACTGGTGCAGACACTTTAAAGAACACTTTGGCCATATTAGACCACCAGGTGCTCTTCTCAGTGTATTTGAAAGAAAATTACTTTTTATTTACAAAGAACATATCATCATATCATCATGTGTATTCCTTGTCCTGTGTTAATGACAGAAATGGAGTTGGAAATCCAGAAGGAATAATTAAATTAAATTATTTTTATTATTATTATTTATTTATATTATTATTATTTATTTATTATTTATTAAAAAAAATTTTAAAAACCCCACTATGGTATATTATAAAACAGAATGCATGTAGCAGTCGAATGAACTAGAGCCATATGTGTCATGTCAAAATGTAAACATATTAGACCATAATATTAAATCAGAAAAATCAAATTTTATAATAATAAATGGAGTAGAAACTATATATAAATAAAATTCCTGACAGACTATATCATCTTTGTTCATACATAAATAATTCACAAATATATTAAAGTCTGTATGGAAATAACCACCAATTTCAGTAAAGTAGATATGTCTGAAAAAGAAAGGGTGGAAATGGGATCATGTACTTGGTAAACAGTAGGCTTTAAACTTATCTGAAAAAAATTATTATGAAAAGCAGACAGAAATATGGAAGAAACATGATTTGGAAAAGATACATGGTGAATAAAATGGCATTCACTATAGTTTTTCCTATGAATTTCCACATATTTGCAATGTATCTTTTAAAAACTCAATTCAAATAAGACACTTTTTGACTCTGCCTGAATCTTTCACTATTTAGTGGCACTACATTAACTCTGTTCCTTAGGTCAAAACATAAGAGTCATCAGCTCCTCTTACTTGTGCATAATATGTATATAGTCCATTAGCAAATCTTGTCATCTCTACATAATAATGTTCATTTCTACAACCTTAGTTTAAGACTCCTTCCTCTCTCATCTGAATTTCTGTACAAAAACAACTTCTCTATTTCCACTATTTCCCCTACAGTTAGTTCTTCCTATTGTTCTCACAGTTAGATTTTTTAAATATAAATTACACATCTCTTCCTTATAGCAAAGCTTCCAGTGTCTTTTCATCACATTCCAAATATGATCAAAGTCTTTACACAGCATGTAAGGCTGACCAAGACACTTTATCTCTCCCCTCAGCTTGACCATACTTTAGGCATCCCTCTTCCTGACAATAGGCCCCTAACCTCCCTTTTTTTTAGAGCATTTATTTGTTTAAAAATGTGTTACTGTAAATTATTTCTCTGCCCCTTTGACATATAAATCTTCTCCCAGCCTCCTGACAATTTAACCACTTAGGAATACCTTTTCCAAGGAACTGAATATTCAATCATCAGGAAGAGCCAGTCTCTGTCTCTGTATGAAGGTAGAAGCCATACTTCCATAAGTGTCAATGAGAAAACACAGACAGCCTGATAACATTGACCAATGCCCCCCAACCACTTCCAGTACTAAGCTGTTAGCTCACCCTTGTACTTAAAAAATATCCCATTTTATGTTTCAGTGGAGTTGAGTTGGATGTCTCTCCACCACTGCAATAGTTTTGAATAAAGACTTCTTTGCTGTTTAAAACAATTATCTGGTGCAATTTCTCTTTGACAAGAGTACATGATCTGGTATCTCATGACCATTTTGACTTAATCTTTTACCATCACACATTAGCCATGTCTTCTCTAACTACTCCACTTTATTTCCACCACAGGGCCATAGTACTTCAAACTTGTTCCTTGTACTCGATTCATATTACTCCAGATTTTACTGGGATTTGCTTTCTTACCTCATTCTGATTTCTCTCATATGTCAGACTTTCAAAGGCTTTCTGTGACTACATTGTATAGATAACTGTTTTCTTTCTTACTCTTTTCCAATGCTTTGCTCTACTGTTCTTCATAGCCCTTATTACTCATCAGAGTTATATTTAGTTGTTAACTTCTCTATTAACTATCTCCAACATTGGTGTGCCACTCCACATGGATCAATAACATTTTATTTGTTCACCGTTGCATACCCAGATTCTATCACTTACCAGATATTCAGTATTTTTAAATAAATTAATAAATGGATGAACTAATTAATTCCAGAAAGGAGGAAAGGCATGAGATAATCAGTGCCTGAGAGGTAGAAAAGATCTTATCATATCTCAAGAAAAGATGTGGCTTTGCCTTCCACCACCTCAAAGGGAGCTTATTTTGTTTGTTTCTTTTATTTTGTTTTCTTTTCCTACATCTTTAGTACTGTTGAATCTAGAAGTGGGGTAGGTAAATTCTATTTCTGTTTATAGATCATTCTTATTTCCTCTCTTCTCATCCACAAAATACTAGTTCTGAAACTTATGTCAATATATTACATCACCCACTACCCCTGAATGTAGTTATCAAATGAAAACAAGCAGGTAAGTAAGTCCCCTTAATCTATTGAAAATTATGTCCATTGGTTCACCAAGACTAGCATCTTAGTTAATTCTAAGTTTCAAATCACACATAGATGATCCTTCCTGTGTTTATGCTCCTCAAATACTTGAGCTCATCTCTTCCAGTAATCATATCCTCCACACCACTTAAGGCATAGCCTACACTTGTCATTATCATATCTAACAATGGATTCATCATCTTAATATATGCGTTATTCTGTGACTAGTGTCAAAACACAATCACATTGATTGGTCTCACTTTAAATTCAAGACCACAAGTCACAGATGGTGCTTCAATGCTGCTAGGCGTTCATACTCTAGGTACCCAATCCATTCAGTCTCCCATCTGTATATGCATGTATATATGTGCTGTTGGCTTGACAAAAGGTTCAACATACACTGTTAAATGGAGAAAGCATGCCACAAAACAAATCATAATTCATGGGGTGCCATTTTTATTTATAAGAAATAAAATTATTTTGTCTTTTGCTTTTCAGTTTTATTTGGTTTAAAATTCATACAATGATTGTATGATAATGTGTATATGCAAATATGTGTATTTAATAAGAAGTACCCAGATATCTCAAACTGCTGATAATAAAATAGAGAACTAAAGAAAGTTATGCAAATATTACTGCTTTTAGAAATTGAATGGCTTGAGAGAACTAAAAAATTCAGTAGAATATTACAAATTCTTTATTTATTAAAAAGATATACAAACTTTACATGGGGGTGTTTACTAAGTATCAACTGGTGCCTCTGAGATACCATGAAAACACTGCAGTTAATAACATCATACATTTCTGCTCTACCTTCTACAATGAAACGTGTTCCTGCTGACTAGGATTAGGAGTTTTTGATAGAGAGAGTTAACCAATGATGTTTCTTTGATCCACAAAATGCAAAAGGGAATATGTAAAAGCAGGATAAAAGAGACACCTTCAGAAAAAGGACTCTTACTCTCTCTTCGTGACTTTAAGTTCCCCAAATTTCTTTGGATATCTCTAGATCTTTAAATCCTGGGTAAGTATCTAAATTTATGAATGTGTCCATGCCCAATAAATAGGAATACTTTTCTTCTAAAACATCCCTTCAAATTTTATCAAAGATATGTGCTGACTCTCTTGATTATGTTTTCTTTTTCTTCCCTGTCTCCTCCATAGATTTCCAACATTCTAAAAACACTTGTGATTTTATTTTGTTTTCTTGGCATGGAGAAATTGATACTGTAGCTTCACACACACCCTAAAATATTGCAATCATAATATTATGTTTTAGAAATATTTACATTTTTTAAAAGTTATGGTTAGAAAACTCTGAAGTGGGGAGGGATTCTTGAAACTTCAGTTATTTACGGACAAAGCTCTATCTTTCAAATCTAAGATCATGGTCTGAGCAGTTTGTTTCTTAATATAAACAAGAGTGTGAGAAACATAGTTTTTGATAGGTTTGAAATTAAATTATTCTTTATCTATGATTCTATTTGTTTATTTCATTGTAGAATAATCTAAGTCAAAAGTATTACATCTTATTTGTGAGCGGTCACCAATTTGAACCATGTGAATTTGAAATCTTCACACATCCTCTTTAGGATGTGTTCCATTTGGAAGTTGATCCTCACTCACCTCTCCTAATATTGTATCTCAGGTGGAAATTTTATTGCTAAAACAGAAAAAGTCTCAGGCAAACAGGGACCAACCCAGGTAAAAGAGGACAAATTGGTAACCCTAATTTTGATCTTGGAATTATACTTCTGAACACAGGGTTAGCCTATGAGCTGTGAAGGCCTCACAAAGACAGAATTTAAAGGAAAAAGAGAGAACAATAATGCAGGCAATTATATCCCAGGCTCGACTCTGACATGACACAGAGCCCAACAAAGGGCATTCTTTGATGGTCTTGTTATTGAGCCATTTTGTTCCCCACAAAGTCTAAAATTTATCTCAGAAGTTTGGGAATGATTTTCCATATCCCTAATTGCCTGGTCTGCATTTTTCTCTGAGGATTTACACCAAAACTTTCTGAATCTCTTTATACTTTTAATCTACATGTCTATCAGTAATGCCAATAACACCAATAATGGCATGACAAAATAAACCAAGTCAAGAACCTAAGCTTTGGAGACACACAGACCTGGGACAGCCCTTTTACAGTTTATGATTCTAGACAAGAGATTTCATCTACCTGAACTTTAGTTCTCTCGTATTGTAATATGTTCTTCTAAAAGAAAGCAGAAAGGCACATAAAGTTCCTAAAACATAAAGGGTTCTTAGTAAATGGCAACTTTTATATAAAGTTGAGTTTTATTGTATAAATTAAGATTTAAATTGCACAAAATTATATATCTATAGCATCAAGATGTGCACATATCAAATTTAATGAGGAAATCAGGGTTTACCATTTCAATATAAGAATTTAATAATGAAGACTTAGTCCTCAAAAGTATACAACTGTAGGAGAGCAGCAGACTTGCCATCCATAAGCCTTATGAAGTACTTATCCTTGAAAAGGTTTGTGTGATTACATGGGTGAAACATTCCCAGGGTCATGAAGTCACTTTAAGAAATTATGACTCACCTGTGCAAAAGTGATTCCAGATGATAGATGACACTGGAAGAATTATTTCCCCAACTTTAATGTATATCACTCTTACCATCTTTTGCTTGTTTTATAAATTTTCTTCTCTGTAATTTATCTAATTTGACCCACTGATTGATCTGCTTCCCTGACTTTCAACCTTTCTATTTTAATTAAATCATTTTCCCTCTTGGCCCAGGATTACTTTGACAATATGATAATGAATTCCCTTAGTGATAGCTAAGTGCCCCCATTTTTGCCTTATCTCTCTCTCTCTCTCATACACACACACACACACACACACACACACACCTTTTAGTGTCTTCACTGATAACACTGGCAAAGATTGGCCTGGTTCCCAAGCTATTCAGGGACAAAGTTACTCTGGTGATTGCTTCATTTCAGCTTTCTTTATACCTTTGTATATATGTATATTTTATTGTTATATTCCCACCTCACTATTTCCTGGCAATCTACTTCAATAAGAATGTATATCACTTTTAAACTGCTATTAAAGAAAGTATTTACAATATTAAGTCACTGTATTATTAGTTACTTCTTTACCCCTATAAGTGTTAATAGTGCTGAGGATTCTAAATTGTACAGGCTACAATTAATTTGAAAGACAATTTATAGCCGTGATCTTTCATGATCAAAAACACTAAAACTTTGTGTAATATCTTTATACCATATAAGATGAATTATTTTATGATAAATTTTAATCACAGAAAAAGAAACCTGTCATGCTCATTTTGTTGAAACAGTTTCTAAGATTGTCTTGAAGCAACTCATTCATTTCCCAGCATGATTTTCTTAGTCATTGAAAAGAATGTGTTGGCAGAAGATGTGTAATTGTCTGCAACTCAACTGACTCTTCAATTTCAATTTTGAAAATAATTCACTTTTGGTGCTGAGCTATTTTGTGTGACAGAGTCCCTGATTGCTCACTTAACAGACACTCTTAGCCAATTTAGCACTGAGCACTTTTCAATAATTCATAATTCCTTAAATGCTCAAATCCCTTGCCTACATTTAGAAGGGTAATTTGTGACAGTGATTATGTTAAAATCACATGTTTCTTTATCATAGCACAACAATTTTCAAGCCATCAACTTTCCTTGTCTCTTATTATTATCTATTAAAAATTAGGATTTTTAATAATTTGGAATAATCATTACACAAATAATATTTGCTTATTTCAACTTATTGTTATGATATTTGTTAAAGTATCTTTCTTTTCCTAAGAAATGTGACCAATGTATAACAATTACCATTATTTAAATAGAGTTATGTCTACATAGGCAACAGTTTAGGAATGAATGAATGAGAAAGGAAATGAATAATTTATGGCATCAAAATTCAGTTATTTAGAATACATCTTTGAAACTCTTAGGGGAAAATGGTGAGAAGTGAGGCTGCTGCCTACCCATTCTCCCCTGTTCAGGGGGTCTCCCTAAGAACATAATAGATCCAATACAAAATTTTGACCTTTTGATTTTACAGTGCAAGTCCATGGACCATCTGACCCTGGGAACCCTCCAGAATAATTCAAAGGTGTCTCACAAGCTATACATAAGACAATCTCAAAGTATGTCAAAGAAGTTTTCATTCTTCTCTCTTCTAGTTTTCTGTGTAAATTTTTGTGAAATTCTGTCCAAACTTTGTAGTTGTTTTAGTGCTACCTTATATGCATGTTACATTGATAATGTCCTGTCAATATTAGAATTATGTTCTCTCTCATCTCTCTATTAGTATGGAGGGATCATTTGTTACCAGGACTGTTTTATTTCCCTAAGAGAGAAACATTGCTTCAAGGAGCTAATAATATGTGACTACAAACATTTAAACTTGATGTAACACAATCTACCATTCTTGGAAATAACAATGTAAATAATAGATAGTAATAAAATATTGGCAATGCATATAACAAGTGCATAACTATAAGTTTAATTAAAAGTTTGGAAAATTAGAAAAAAGACAAAAGAAGGACAGTAGAAAAATAGGGGAAAAACATATAAATAGGCTGTCACCAAAGTGGAGAGGAAAATAGTCACTAAAGCTAGAGAAATGAAAACTGAATTAAAAGTTCCACTTCCCATCTTCTGATTCACAAAAAAACTATAATAAAAGGAGTGATAAACTCATTGCTTCTGGAGATTCCAGGGGAAAAAATCATGACATTTTCATTCAATGCTAATAAAATGTGCATTATGTATATTTTTAAAATTCTTGGATTGCCTTATGACCATAATTATTAAAATAGTTTCCACTTTTGCAAATTTATTCCATAGAAATAAGAAGTAATAATATAGACAGCAGTATTGTCTGAGAGGAGGGAAAAACTCTGTAAGGAATCTCAATGTTACTCATCAATAGAGGAGACACTCAATAAATTCTGCTATAGTCAATTATGGATTATTATGTAATCATTAAAAGTTATTAGTTAACTTGAAGGAATTTGTAGAATCACATTTAAGCCCAAGAAACTATGTGTTATATTATTTCATATTATAAAAATAAATTATAACAAAACTGTCATGGAGAATGTTGTTTTACCTCTGGATATGTGGAGTGCGTGGGATGCAGGAGGTCAAGCAAGAGTAGAGATGGAAAAAGGGTGGGATCATTAATAAATAAAGTGGTGCTTGAAATAAAAACATCATGCATATTATGATCTCATTCATGTAAAGTTATCCATTTGGCTGTGTATTTATGAGTATACATAGACATTAAAGAATGATTAACCAAAAAATGACATCTATACTTATCTCTGAGTGTTGGAATTTCCATTGAATTTTTACTTTCTTCCTTTTTTTCTGCATTGTCTTGAATTTTACAATGATTAACTTATATCATTCACACAATCAGGAAAAATTAGCTATTTTATCAATAATTTTACAAAAATAGTATTTCAAAGGCAAAACTTTTTAAAAAATAATTCGCTCGTGTCTCATGCATTCAGTGACTGAATGTGGAAGCATAATTATATAGAATTGGAAACTATCTGCCAAAACCTGAGGGCCAGATTCATGACTGTCTTTTATTGTTGGTGGTGGTGGTGAGGAAGAAAAGGTGAGTGCTCTCTAGAATAAAGGACAAGTTATTTCCATTTAACTTCTTTTCCCTTAAGGAACTACTTAAATTGCTATTTGATGTTCTGAGCAATATGTATACCTGTGTAGCTCTTTGTAATTGTTGTAGGTTTATGTACATTTTTCTTTGTACATTAATTAAGATAAAAAACAACTGAAGAATTTGGTCAAATTCCAAGGAGATGATTTACTTCATTCACATTCAGAAGTTAGCTCTGTCCATGGCTGGCATATAAATTCCTGAGAATAGTAAACAGATTTTTTGCAGCACTCAGGAAAATGCTTTTTTTCAAGACCACAAAGAGCAGTCTGAAGAGCCAGTCTATTTTTCCAGAAGGATCCTATAGACCAAAGAAGTGATTAGTTGGAAAACGAATGAGTAAGCAAAAAATGTCAAGGCAGCAATTTCTACCCCTCTAATTAAGTCCTTCATCATTTTTCTTTTCTTACTGGTCAGAAGTCATTTTCACTTAAGGGAAGAATGGTTGTATCTCTTCCTGTTTTTGGTGCATGATATTGGGCCAGGTGTTTAGTAGACGTTAAATACACATATATCATATGGAATTATTCAGATGAATCAATTCTTTCTTTCTGCGAGTTCTGTTGTTTTAAAGTATACATTGGTGTCTGTTTGCAATTATTTTGTAAAATTTCATCATTTTGCCATCATTGGGTTTGGATCAGGTAGGTATAATATACAGCAAACTTGTGTGACAGGAAATGAATATGGAAATTTGAATGAAACACATAGGCATGTCACTGTCCTCTTTTCCATCATCAAATAAGATATACTTGGTATATTGTGGACCACTAACACAGAATCATTTTAATACCTCTGGGAAATTTAAACAAATGAAACTTTTGATATTAAAGGGTGGCAGAATATACCACCCCCAAATATGCCACTCTGGCATGTTGACTATTTTGAGTTACAGTTACTTAAAAAACAGCAAATAGAAGAAAAACACTGATCTTCCTTCTTTTAAAAAAAGCAAGAGATGAAATTCCCATGTGAAAGTTGCCCTTCCTGTACCATAAGGAAAGTAACATTTTTATCATTAAGGATAAGAAATTTAAACTGAGAGAATTCTGTACAAATAGGCCTTGGTAAAATAATTTGTATCTTCCTTTAGCTGCCTCATAATTTAGTTATTTTTCCACAATTATCGGTCTTTGCAGGTTTCACCATTTCTTGGAGTCTTCGTTTCCTTTTGAGGGCTCTGGTGTCATGAAAAATTTACTTAAGTGTGTATGCTTCCCTTGTTAATCTGTTTATTGTCAGTTTAATTCTCAGACCCAGTTGAAAAACCCAGAGTGTAGAGGTAAAATTTTGCCTCCCTTACGATTTCAAATGGAAATTTTAATAACTGGTATTTAAATCCAGCTACTTATTTCTCGAAAATTTCTTATGAAATAGGTGTGCCATTCTTCTACTTTTGAAAATAAATGGGTATATAATAATTCAACACTAGCATTTGTGTTATCTAAATAATTTTGTGCAGAAGGAGCTACTTCAATTCCCAATGTCAATTAATTCTCTTTTCCAAGGCTTTAATGAAGATATTAAATAACACCTGACTTCATAGCAACCCTAGCAGCACTGATTCTGCCTCATATTCTTTGACATTTTATCACAGTGATTAATTTATCTATTGCCCTCTAGTATTTTTCAATAGCATGGCAAGTTATTTTCCTCCCTTCAAGAATATATTCCATACTAAGCCCTTTCAAATTAATTTATGGAATTAAAATTCCATAGAACATATTTACTAAAGCTCATATAAATGAAGTGTTCTAGAATGTCTTCTACTAATTTGTATTTCTACTAGGAAAAACTGTGTTAGAATGATTTCTACATAAAACAGACATGTGGCATAGCTCTCACAATCATACATTTAGGCTCTATTTTACTATATTTCAGATATATTAAAAGTTAACTTCTAAATGTCATATCCTCAGAATTTTATGAAAATCTACCTTACATTTACTTCATCACCTGTGATAACCATAATACATGTAATTTTTTCAAATAGTTTTGGAAATTTTTAAGTTAAAATGGAAAAGAGTGGATCATCCAGAAAGTAGGTCATATTTAATGAATATGTCATTGCAATTAGAGTGCATTGTTTGATTTGTTTTGGATTTGTTTGCCCTAATAACCACAGAAAGATGTAACCCTTAGCCACCCAGAAGTGCCCAAGGTTAAGGGTGATGGTCATTTGTTGGAAGCCTCTATCTATATAGTTTCCAGGACTTGAAAGAAGACTCAACCTGCCTCATTAAACTGTCAACTCCTTGTATTTAAAAAAAATCTGAAGGCCAATGTTAGGTAATATGTATAAAATATATATTATATGAAAGGGAATGGTCTAAGAGGGATTTAAGCACCCTCTGCTTAATTTATTATTCCTCTCATTAATGCATAAGGTAACTACTAGAGGTTAATACTCGACTCAATAAGCCGATAATAAGTCCTTAGGGTGATGAAAGCAGGTTTGTTTTCAGAAGCAAGATATCCTGGATAGGAAAGTCAAAGACACTGGCAATTTTGAAAAAAAGGTGGACTTGAGTTAGAGAATAGTTCAGGATGTCCTAGGCAACCAGATGACAGTCAAACTGCAATCAAGAAATAACACAGACCTGGAGGTGGAGGGTAAGTGGTTACTCTGTAGTTCTCCCTAAGGTTAATCAAATCTTGTTCTATAAAAAATAAAGGAAAGAGAGGCCAAATAGAACATCAGGAGAGGCAAGTGCGATGGCTGTAAAAATACAGATTTTAATATCAGGGGACCTCAGTTTGATCCCCAAATTTACCATTTATATTAGTCATGACACTTAGCCATTCTGAGCTTCACTTCCTCAAAGGAAAAATAGAGTAAAGTATAATTTACAAGATGAGAATGAAGATTAAGTTGGACAGTGCACACAGAAGGTCCCTGGATTAAATGCTAGTTTGTTATAACAAGTACAAATGTTCATTATAATTATATTTTCCTGAATAAGGTAACAAATGAAGCTCTAATTACTTTTTTAAAGATTTGGAATTAGCCTCCTCTTGAATGACCTTAGGTAGATATATGGATGAAGAGATGGATGTACATATTTATTTTTTTCTCTATTCAAATATAACCTATATGACAGCTTAAAGACCACCTTTGAGATTTACATGCAATTTTCTTTAACCTCCTTTTTATATCTAGGGAGAAGTCCAAATCCTTTCCTTAGATTTCTGCAAATACGCAGAAGCTTACATTCTCTGGTTTACATTTTCCTCTTCTTGTTGACCTCCCATTCACACTTGAGTTTTACTTCTAAAGCCTGAGCATAAATTTGGACCATAATCCCTCAAAAATTCCCAACTTAACAAGGTATGAGTATGTGGAGTATACTCCATTGCTATTAGGCTGTAATTAAACACTACTTTTAAAGTTTAATATTAGATGTACTTGTTCTTCAAAATCTTTTAATCACTCCCAGGGTGGTAATTTCTCTTTGATAAAATTTGTTCTCTAGTAAACTTCAACCTATCCCTGCTCAAACATGTTGCTTGATTCCCTTCTCTCTCCCTTGAAGCTCTCTCTAACTCAGTATTCACGTTAATTATGAGTTGTTTCTATGTTTTACTGCTTCATTCCAAACCATGCCTTAGGATCTCATGTTTTCCATTGCAAATGTCCTGTCAGCATTTTTTGGAAAAAAAAAATTGCATCAGGAAATAAGTTATATGAGTCCCTGGAGGCTGATGGCACCTTAGTTATGAATATAAATAGCCTTTATTTAACTTTGTTATCCAAGTATTTATGAAGCATGTGATCTATTTACAATACTGATAATATGCATTTTACCCCTTGTTCTTTACTCTTCACAGGTTTGTTAATTTTTGAGAAGTAAAATATTAATCATGTTATTTTTCTCTACATCCTGTTTATTTGCTTTGAGTATTCACACTATTCAAAGTCACCTCCAAGGATAAAGATGTGTGTCTTTTCTATAGTAAGTTAAAAGAATGGGTCTTATTCATTGTATAAAACCCCTAAATAGGTCCTCTAAGGATGTGAAAAGTAAGTTCAGCATTTTCATGTAACAGTAAATTAGAGCAACCTTCTACAAATAGGCATTTGCTTTCTTTTTGTTAGTTTGCTTTTTGCTCTAAGTTAATTTTATAATCTTATGATCATCATCCAATCATAAAGAACTTTTCTTTTTCATGAAATTCTTTCACCAGTATAATTAGTGTCTTGTGTCTTGCTTTTCTTATGCTAAAAATGTTTACAATTGTTTTGTTATGTTCTTCAACACTTTCTCTGTATCCATATTTATAAGGTTGATATACACAATTATTTTGCTTTTTAGCATATTAATAACATATCTTGATCTATTATCTCTATCTCTATATATTTGTTATAAAGTGAGCATAAACATTAAATTCCTATTGTAACCCTTAATAATATGTTGGTGTATTTATGCATATATATTTATATGATACTAATGCTATGTGAGCTTGAAAGTATACTTCATGAATATTCACTTGAATTCACTCCCTGCTTTGCACATTAGTGTAATTAGTAAAAAGAGCCTTATTTCAAATCCTACCTCAGTCACTCACTAGCAGTATAACTTTTGACAATTTACATAATCTGCCAAAGCCCAAAAATCATCATATCTTCACTGGGGATTTGAGGTTATGTTGCTGCTTGTGCTTATGACAAGTTAGTTCCCTTTGTATTCTTTCTTATCCACCTTTTCTCCTTTCCTCTCTTATTTGACTCTTCCTTTCCTTCTTTACCAATTCTTCAACTTCTGAGAATTTTCTGAAGTTCCACTCCATCTATGAAGTCTACCTTGATCACCCAAAATATTTACTTTCTGAAAAGTGCCTTCTGGAACTTGCACTCTGCTCAATTATTGATTTTAACTTGGATTTAGTTTCTTCGTTACTCCATATGTGTGAATTCTTTCCTCACATCAAGTTTTTATGCTCACTAAAGTCAGAAAAATGTTTGAGATGGGCTTATCATAGATTTCTTTATATAATTCTCCTATTATGTCAAGGTAAATGTGTTGCATATTGAAAATATTCAGTAATTTTTTATCATTTTTGTTTGTATTTACTTTGAAAAT
The DNA here is from genome assembly GCF_963455315.2 of Globicephala melas. Taxonomy (NCBI): domain Eukaryota; kingdom Metazoa; phylum Chordata; class Mammalia; order Artiodactyla; family Delphinidae; genus Globicephala; species Globicephala melas. The sequence continues at coordinate 18,090,932 of NC_083325.1, forward strand.
ATGCCATGATGCCATCAGACTATGCTGCACAATAAATATCATTAAGAGTGCTCACTATTACGTCAGTTTCATTCTCACATGTATTTGGGCCTTTTCCTATATCTGAGACAGCTTTGCAAACACATATTGCTTTTTTCATCAGACTGACTTGGGAAAATTAAATTATGCCATAGGGACTATATTCTCCCAAATTAAAACATCACCTTAATGTACTGGTTAAATAATAGTCATAAGTTTTAGTGAATGTTGAAATATTATATAATCCGTTGAAATTATGAGAGTCTGATCCACAACCTAACTGGAAAATACCCAATAAACCTTTCTTGGGCTATGTCTCCATAAATAAAATAGAGATGAGCGTTAACATAATTTATTCAAAAGTTCTCTTACACAAAAGTATGATAGAATTACTATTTCCAAAAATGAACTTGTCAAACAAGAACTATTAACTTTGAACACTTAAATGGAACAATTTCCTTGTGCAAATAATAGAATGGTAAATTCCGACCATTAATAGTATAAGTTATCTTGCTTAACTAATGTTTCTTCCCCACCTATTCAATAATAATAATAATAAAATTAAATTAATATTATTTTAAACTGACACCAAAAGAAATTTGCTAAAGCGCAACTTGGATAATGTTCAAAATTTCTGGGGAATGACTTGCTTTCCAAATACACAGTCACCAGCTAACCTTTAGAGTTAGTTTTTTTCCAAATTTATTTGTGACTTACCTTTATAAACTTAACTCATCTTAATTCAAACCAAATAGTCCAGTCCTGCTCTGAATACTTATAACATTCTGTGACCTTTTTTGTCCTATTTAAACCATATAGTGCCCTGCATTTTTTAGGTCTGAATGAGTAATCTCCTTTATTAAACAATGGTTCCTCAGAGCTTATATTGTTCAAGGCAATGGCCAAGAGGGGCCTTACAAAAAGAAGTCCAGTTGAGGTTCAGGCTTTAGCCTAACGAGTGTTCCATCTACAGATATCAGGTGTTTCTAGGCTCATCAGGAGCTATTTGCGTTTACTGATCTGTAATAGGATTTTTGTTGTTTTGTGATTTTTGCTTGAGAGGTGGAACAACTACAGTGATGTATTTGTATATTTGAAGGAGGGAATAGAATTGTCTTCAGAAAGGAAGAAGATGGCAAGCATCTTATGAGATCAGACAACAGTTGTTCATGAGCACAAGATTTGTGTAAATCCCCAGAAGCAATTGCTGACTATTTGCTGGGAGATGAGCTTCCGTATTCTGAGGCAGAGACAAAATCCAGAGATAACACTATGGATGCTGCCTTTGTACCCATAAGAAGTGTTCAGTGGAAACCTGGATTTTAATTATTTTAAACTGACTATTTTCCCAAGTAGTAGCTCTGCTATAATCAAATGTTCTCCCCTACTATCTCATAAAAGGCATACATTTCTATATTTTTATTAGTCTTTTACCTTTCTTTGGAACCTCACCTCTGCACCTTCCTACAATCAAATTTCACTCTTCCTTCAAGGTTCACCTTCAGTATGAAGTTTACAAAAAGCTTTCCTTTACAGTTTTTGCCTGCTTATGTTCATCAACTCTTATTCATTACCATTTCACAATATTCAGTTTAATTGCACTGGTCTTTGAATTGTTCATTTCGAATAGGTTGCCAGTTTCTCTCTAATCAGATCTTCAGCTAATTTAGAGAATGACTTTGTCTGTTACAGTGTTCATATGGTAAATCAGGACTCAATGCTTTAGATAGAGTGCAAGCCCTATAATTAGACTGTCCCAGTTTAAACCTGGATCCATCAATTGACAGTTAGATATGTGAGACTGTACAAGGTGTTCATCTCTCTATACCTCACCAGCACAGTGAAGATAACGTTACCTCTTTCATATCCTTTTGTAAATATTTCACAAGTTATTCCAGATAAATATTTAAATGGTGCTTGGCATGCAGTAGGAGAGGTCTAAATGTCAGCTATTCTTATTACTGCTCTTGCCTATATTGTTTTACCTATAAATAAGGTAAGCATTGCCATTGCACACAGAGGAAAATTATATGCTGTACAAGAACCTATATAACTGAAGGAACAAACTTAAGAATCAAGAATCCTAGAAGGGAGTTTATATTCCAGGAATGTGTGCCTTAATTTTTGTGGTACCTAACAGTACAAGGAAGTTTGTATTGTCAAAGCAGAGACCAGAGAGAATGGGTTGAGATATCAGCTCTGTTAATGACTTTTGTCCAGATAAGTAACCTAGGCCAATTTCAAATATATACAGAAGTAAATGGAATACTATAATAACTCCTATCTATACCAAATTGAACATCAGAAGTAAATGGAATGTTATAATAACTCCTAGCCTATCCTATACCAAATTGAACCTCATGTTTAATTTTGCAATTATAGTCTATCAGATAACACCCACCACCATGGACAAAGGAAGAAAGCATTAGCTAGCAGTACATTAAAAATGGGAAGACTCGGGCTTCCCTGGTGGCGCAGTGGTTGAGAGTCCGCCTGCCGATGCAGGGAACACGAGTTCGTTCCCCAGTCCAGGAAGATCCCACATGCCACGGAGCGGCTAGGCCCGTGACCCATGGCCGCTGAGCCTGTGCGTCCAGATCCTGTGCTCTGCAACGGGAGAGGCCACAACAGTGAGAGGCCCGCTTACCGCAAAAAAAAAAAAAAAAAAAAAAAGAGGACTCAATTATAAAAGAAATAAACAACCTGTGTAAAACTTTGGCCAAAGATCTTCCAGATGCATTTCCAAAGAAGATAAACAAATGGAAAATAAGCGTATGAAAATATATTCTACATCATATGTCATCAGGGAAATGCAAATTAAAAGAACAGTGAGATGCCACTACCTACCTATTAGAATGGTTAAAATTCAAAACACTGACGATACCAAATGCTGGTGAGGATGTAGAGCAATAGGAACTTTCATTCACTGCTGCTAGTAATGCAAAATGAGATAACCACTTAGGAAAACAGTTTGGTAGTTTCTCACAAAAATAAACACACTCTTATCACATAATATAACAAGTGTGCTCCTTGATATTTACCCAAAGGGGTTGAAAAATTATATCCACACAATAACCTGTACATATATGTTTATACAAGCTTTATTCAAAACTGCCAAAACTTGGGAGAAACTAAGATGTCTTTCAGTAGGTGAATGACTAAACAAAGTTTGCTACATCCAAATAAAGGAATTTTATTCAATGGTAAAAAGAAATGATCTATCAATAAATGAAAGAAGCCAATCTTAAAAGGCTACACACTGTATAATTCCAAGTATATGACATTCTGGAAAAGGCAAAACTATGGAGAAAGTAAAAAGATCAGTGATTGTCAGGGTTTGGTGGGAGTCAGTGATGAATAAACAGAGCACAGAGGAGTTTTATGGCAGTGAAAATACAGTATATGATACCATAATGATGGTTACACGTCATTAAACACTTGTCCAAACCTATAGAGTGTACACGCTAAGAGTAAACTTTATTGTAAACTATGAGTTTTTGGTGATTATAAAGTATCACTGTAAGTTAATTAATTGTAATCAATATACCACTCTGGGGGGGATGTTGATAACCAGGGAGGCTATGCAAGTGAGGTGGCAGGGGATATGTGGAATATTTCTGTGTCTTCCTCTTATTTTTTTTCTATGAACCTAAAACTGCTCTAAAAAATAAAGTCTTAATTTTAAAATATCACAGGGCTATATGAATTAAGAATATAAAGTATTATTCTTTTTATGGAGAAAGTTTCTTAAAATAGAATCCCCCAAATATCTTATAGTTCCATTAGGCAGAGTGATCTAGCCATCACTTACTTCTTGGAGAAAGGGAGGAGAAGATAAAGAAACAAGTTTAGTTACAAGGTTTATTAAAAGAAATAGGAGTAATTAAACAGAAAATCATCTATCATTTTCTGGTTTCAAACTGCATTCTTTCCAATCTTCTATACCTCTTGCATCTTGAGATACTACATTAAGCAATGAGAATAATTGAAAAAAATTGTAGTTTTGAAACTCCCAATAATTTGACTGGATCAAGGAAGAAAAATAAGCTTGGAAAAGGTAAAATATTTTTTTAATAGTAATCATGAAACTTACAGATGTCCTATGGTATCAAAAATGTTTAATTTGCTAGCATTCCCCATTCCTTGATCATTTTCATTCAAGAATCATCTATAGATCTTTAAATACAGCCACAGACCACAAGTGGATCCTGAGCACTTAGAATGTGCCAAGTGTGATTGAGGAACAGCTGATTTTTAATATTCTTAATCTTAATTAATTTAAATGTAAAATATGATGCTAAATTTAATTGTTGGAAAACAATTAAACATGTGTGGAATGACTCATGTATGTGAATCTATATTTGCAATTGTAAATTGCATGGAATCCAATATGGATCAAGGATTTCCAATAAAAATTTAATGGCTAGATTAAGATGTGCTATTAGTGAAATATCTCATTAATAATTGTCATTTGAAAAAATAATAATAATAATTGTCATTTGATATATGCTGCAATGATAATAATTTGAATATATTGTATTAAATAAAATGTTATAACAATTTCACCTGTTTCTTTTTGGCTTTTAAATGTGCCTATTAGAAAATTTCAAATTATCTATGTGGCCCACATAATATTACTATTATACAGAGCTGCCCTGAACACAATGCAATATAGTTGCAAATAAGGTGTGTCAGTTTCTCCCTTTTATGCTTGCCACTGTTTTTCTCTTAGAGCTGAAATTATCCTTGACTTTCCAGTGCAAATTATTTTCCTATTAACGACTATGTCACACACAATGATTGGCTGAACTACAGAATTTACTTAAAACAATCAAAAGCAGACTCTTCGGGTATAATTTTAGTCATTTTAGAATCTGAATGTTTTAAGGATAGGCTTTAATTATTGTTCAGATTCAATCTGAGGAAAAACAGTGATGCTAACCATCAGGTCCTCATCTCTTCCTCCTATATTAGTTTCCTCCCTCAGAATGGAAGTTCAACTACCTTTTTTTTTGAGGTATTTAGTATCTGAAGGATCATTCCTCAGCATCCTTTAAGGCATGCCTACTTTAAAGCATTCCTTTTCAGCAACAGCTTAAAGATCACAGTGTTTAGTGAGTAAATTTCAAGTGTTTTTCTAACCCCATTTATTTTAGGCTTATTCATATGTTCATTACTTTAACAGCTGTAGAACCTATCCTGAACCTAATTCTTTACTTCTGAAGTGAAATTTTAAGTGGAAACCCAATATGTAAAACAATGAGATAGAAGTGGAACCCTGAAGAGAATATACAGAAGCACTGAAAAATTAAACAATCCTCACTCACTCAGCATACTTTTCAACTGCTGTGAGGGCCTCTGGGACACCTTGTTGGAAATTAGAAGAACATATTATTAAAAACTTCTATAGCTCTATATTGCACGTCTTGAAGAGTGAGAATTTTGGATTAAAAATAAGTTTTGATCACAGACTAGCTATGCATATTTAGGCTGCCACTTACACTGTGAAAGGCTTTCATCACACATAAAACAGAAGCTGATCAAAATTATCTCACAAGGTTTTTGTGAGGAGTAAATAAAATAATGTTCATAATTTTTCTGGGATATGTAAACAACACTTCTTACTTTATATTATATACCTTGAACTAACCTGTTCTTTTTATAATTGCCAATAATTGGCAATTATAATTACCAATCTTACACATTATTCCAATCTTACACATTGCCAATCTTACACGTTATCCACTATAGTGCCACTAAAGTAATCTATATAAAATGCAAATTTATCCATGTCTATACCTGCCTATCATATACAGAGGAAAAAAAATAAAACATCAAACTTGGATAGCAAGTAAGACAGTTCCTGAGCTGTTCTTTAGCTCTGTGGCTTCCTGCTTTGCACTATAAGCCCTAATAACATGACCAAAGTGTTTCATGACTCAGTACTTTATCTCAGGCCATTTCCTTTGCCTACAACACCCAAATATGTGCAAGCATTGAAACATGATAATATAGAATAAACTCTATCTTAGTCAGAAATAATTCCTTTGTAAATAAACAAACAAAACAAAAACTCACTCAAGGTGATCTCAGATAAGGGTGATTTATATTCAGGATGGAGTAGTATTTCATAAACCCTATAGTTGAACTGAAATTTATTAAAACTTATTTCTTGAGGTCAGATCAAGATGGTGGAGTAGGAGGGGGCAGAACTCACCTGCCCCTAAGAACACATAAAAAATACACCTATATGTGTCACAAATCTCACTGAAAACTGACTGAAGACTGGCAGGAAGAGTCTTGTACAACTAAGGCTTTGAGAAAGAGCTACATGGAATTGGTATGAAGGGAAGAGAAGTGATCAGGTTGGGACCTGTGCCCCTGGGAGGGAATTCAGAGAAAATGGGAGAATACACAGGAGGAGACTCTTCCTGGGAAATGAGCTGTTCAAGCCACATATTAGGTGCCCCAACCCTGGGGTCCAATATGAGGAGAACCAACCTTGGCTGGCTAGAGAGCTGGTGGGGCTAACAGGAGGGCTGTGGGAAGCCTGGACTCAGCTCATTAGGAGCGAACACATCCTTGCTTGCTCCAGAAGCAGGGTGGAGAGGGTGCATTGGGAACACATGGGTGGTGGTTCAGTTTCCCATAACTGCCCTGGTGTATGCCACAGCCTGAGCTGAGCAAATGTTCCATCCCTGATTACTTCACAACTCAGCTCCACACTAAAGTGAGGGCTGCCACAACTGAGGAAAGAGCTTGGCTATGAGGTAACCCAGTCCCAAAGAAACATCTGAACAGTTACTGAGGCAACCATTACTGGTGATTACACAGGCAGAACACCAGAAGCAATCCCAATCACTGACAGTGGCCAGACCAGACCACCACAGACCATACCCCTACACACACTGAGAGCCAGCACAGGCTCCACCTTCCCTGAACTGAAACTCTACAGGGTGAGAGAAGCAGAGGCCAAGGGGAGAGCTTAGCTGTGAGGGACAAAGTATACTCAGACCTATAGTGACATCTGAGCAGAGCAGGGAAGACATTACTGGCTCTTACCCAGGCTGTGCATCAGAAGCGATCTGGGTCTGTGTTCCAGCCAGACCACCACAGCAAAAAGAAAATCCAAAAAAAAAAAAAAAAACACTTTAAAAAACATTTTAAGGAATCTCTGGGATAACATGAGGCATACCAACATTTTCAACATTGGGTTCCAGAAAGAGAAGAAAGAGAGAGGTGGGTTTGGAAATGTATGTGATGAAATTATGGCTGAAAATTTCCCAAACCTAAAGAAGGAAACAGATATCCAGATACAGGAAACACAGAGGGTCCTGAACAAGATGAGCCCACACAGACCCAGACCAGGACATAACATAATTAAAATGGCAAATTTTAAAGAGAGAATTCTAAAGGCAGGAAGAGAAAAACAAATAGTCATATAAAAGGGAACCCCTGGGGCTTCCCTGGTGGCGCAGTGGTTGAGAGTCTGCCTGCAGATGCAGGGGACATGGGTTCGTGTCCCACATGCCATGGAGCGGCTTGGCCTGTGGGCCATGGCCGCTGAGCCTGCACATCCAGAGCCTGTGTTCCACACAGTGAGAGGCCCACTTATGGAAAAAAATAAAATAAAATAAGGGAACCCCTGTTAAAGCTATCAGCTGATTTTTCTGCAGAAACTTTGCAGGCCAGAAGGCAGTGGCATGATATATTCAAAGTGCTGAAAGGGATAAACATTCAGCTTAAAATACTCTACCCAACAAGGTTATTATTCAGAATTGAGGGAGAGGTAAAGAATTTCTTGGACAAGAAAAACTAAAAGGTTTTAGTAATACTAAAGCTACCCTAAAGGAAATGTTCAAGTCATCCCTAAGTGGAAGAGGCTATAACAAGAAGTAAGTAAGTATCTATAGGAAAGAACAAATTCCAATAGTAAAGGCAAATGTATAGTAAAGGCGGAGGACCAACCTCTTAAATAAACTAGTACAAAGATTAAAAGACAAAAAAATGTAAAATCAAATATAAGTACAGTAAGCAGTAAAGAGATAAATATGAAGATGTAAAATATAACATTGAAAACACAAAATGTGCAAGTGGGGAGTAAAATATATAGATCTTTTAGAATGTGTTTGAACTTAAAAGACTTTAAAACAAGTAGATACAGCTATAGGTCAACACACATGAACACCATGGTAACCACAAGTCAAAAACCTATAATAGATACACAAAAGCTAGAGAGAAAGTAACACAAGCATATCACTAAAGAAAATTATGAAACCACAAGGGAAGAAACTAAAAGAAGTAGAAAAGATCAGAGAAGAATCATAAAAAAAAGGAAAGAAGCAATAAAATTGCAATAAATACATACCTATCAATAATTAAATGTCAATGGACTAAATGTTCCAATTAAAAGACATAGTGTGACAGACAATAAAAAATAAGACCCATCTATATGCTGCTTACAAGATATTCACTTCAGAGCTAAAGAACATAAAGACTGAAAGTGAGAGGGTGGAAATCGATATTTCATGAAAATGGAAACAACAAGAAAACAGGGATAGCAATACTCATATGAGACAAAATATACTTTAAAACAATGTCTATAACAAAAGACAAATGAGGGCATTACATAATAATAAAGGTATGAATACAAGAAGAAGGTATTACACTGATTACCATATATGCATCCAATACAGGAGCACCTAAATATATAAAGCAAATATTAACAGAGATAAAGGGAGTAACTGACAATAATAATAGGGGACTTTAATGACCCACTTACATCTATGAACAGATCATCCAGACAGAAATTCAATAAGGCAACAGTGGTTTCAAATGACACAATAGACCAGTTGGTGTTAATAGATAACCTATAGGATACTCAATCCCAAAACAGTAGAATACACATTATTTTCAAGTGTACATAGAACATTCTACTGGATAGATCACATGGCACAAAACAAGTCTCAACAAATTTAAGAGGATAGAAATTATATTAAACATTTTTTCTGACCACAGTAGTATGAAACTAGAAATCAATTACAGGGAGGAAAATGGCAAAAGCACGAACACGTGGATACTAAACAATGTGCCACTAAAAATCCAATGTGAGAATCATGAAATCAAAGTTGAAATCAGCCTCAAGAGAAATGAAAATGAAAACACAACTTTCCAAAATCTACCAGATGCAGCAAAAACAGTTCTAAGAGGGAAGTTCATAGTGATACAGGCCTGCCTCACAAAAACAACAACAACAACAAAAACAACCCTCAGATAAACAACCTAACCTTCCACCTACAAGAATTAGAAAAAGAAGAACAAACTAAGCCCAAAGTCAGCAGAAGGAAGGCAATAATAGAGATCAGAGAGGAAATAAATAAAATAGAGATCAAAAAAAAAATAGAAAAAAATCAATGAAACACTCAGAAAACATACTAGTGGTTACCAGTGGGGAGAGGAACTGAGGGAGGGACAAGTTAGGGGTAAGGTATTAAGAGATACAAACTGCTATGTATGAAATAAATAAGCAACAAAGATAATTGTTCAGATCAGGGAAATATAGCCATTAATGAGTAATGACTTTAAATGGAATATAATGTATAAAAATATTGAATCACTATTGTATACCTGAAACTAATATACTTAATCACCTATAAGTCAATTAAAAAAAACAAAAGAAAATATACCATGAAAAAGCTTATTTCTCACTCCTTTTTTCCCCTTCCTGTAGACTGACTCTATTTTCTGCTCCTTTCTTTCTGATTTTAAAAGACCCATCATGATGTGGGCAGCTCCTGAGTCTATAATTACATAGATGTCCAACCAAGACATACTATTAACTTTCTAGGTCACTCTGGGTCACAATTCAAAGAATCCAAAAGGGATAATCTGCTTGGACTGGCTGAGCTAAGTCACCTATGCCTCATTTTTGCTGAATCTTAGAAAAATTCTCTATATATGGAACTTTAATTAAGGAAAACTTACTATCATGTCTACTATATTATGTCTTCCTTGTAAAAGAGAGAAGTTGCTTAAAGTACTTATTATGGGTATCATTCTCAACTTACCTTGAATTTGTTAATTAGTACCATTGAAATATACACAGTTCATAATCAGTGGTTCATACTTGTAAGCACTTTTATTTTGAAAGTCTCACATTTAATAAATAATATCAAAGTGAAAAAAAATTATTACTATTTCCAGAAATGGGCAAGTAGCTAGTATATAGGCAGTAAATCCTCAAAACAACATTGGCAAGTGATAAGACCACATTCTCATGTACATAAGATTCAGAGAGGTTAAATACTTTGTTCAGGTACTCACATTTAGTAAGAAGCACAGCTGGAAGTCAAATATCAATCTGACCATAATTTCTATGCTTTCTTTGAGTGATGGAATCATTCTCTTTGTCAACAAGGAGTGCAACCTTGGATCTGCCAGTACTATTGTTTCATAGTAAAACATCCATGAAGATTTAAGAAAAATAGAATAAAATGATAATAATAATAATAGTAGAATAGCAAATACTTATACAGTGCTTACCACTTGCCAGACCTTCTTTTACACATTTTACATATATTAACTCATTTAATTCCCATGGTAATTCAATAGGTCAGCTTCCATTACTGTCTCCTGAGGAGGAAAATAAGTCAGCTCAAAACAGATCACAAGAAGTGGAAAACCACATTAAATATCCACAAGTAACACACATGCCAAATGGCCTTATTTGTAAAATGTTAACAATATACTAGGAAATATAAAGTCGTGTCAATCAGCAGAAGTGGTGTGTGTGATTTTTACAAAAATGGAAGTAAAGAATAAGAGTACTTACAGAGACCTGTTAGCATTGCCTCTCCTAAAAGTATTTTCCCCCCAAAGGAGGATTCTCCTGGCACAAAGATATACTGGTCTGAGTGTAAAGATAACTTTACAGATGGAATTGTCACTCTAACTTAGCTTCTTGTCAGTAAATATTCAAATTATGTAATTAACCCCCTTGCTTAGATTCTGTGTTTATCTGGCAAGTTTTAATTACACTGTATTTTCCCACTCAGATTTCTCAGCACTAAGAGACTGTGATGTTAAGAGAGATTAAATGTATCCTCTCAAAAGTTCTGTTTATAAATACAGATTAACAAATTGTCATTAGTGTAGTATAATGGTAATGTCAGATGGTTAATGTAATTCTCACTCTTCATGTGTTGTCAAATTGGACTTTGATATTCCAATGACAGAGGTTGACCATGGTGATTTATGAGAGGCACTTCACAAAGAACCCTACTTAAAAGTGTGAGAAATTTCACTGGATTCCATACAGTACCATATTTAATTTACTAACTACTAGAACTGAGCTTGCTTATTCTTCCTTAGAAATAGCCCCTGCTTCCAATTTTCCATTGCCATTTTAGTGACTCAGACCCTCAATAATTAATACCATGGGCATTATAAGATGTCTTCTCTCCTGAAATCAGCCTTTATTTCATTCAGCTCACCACTTTGAAATTAGACTTCTTTTTTTTTGTGTGTGTGTGTGTGTTACGTGGGCCTCTCACTGCTGTGGCCTCTCCCATTGCAGAGCACAGGCTCCGGATGCGCAGGCTCAGTGGCCATGGCTCACGGGCCCAGCCGCTCCGCGGCATCTGGGATCTTCCTGGACCGGGGCACGAACCCGTATCCCCTGCATCGGCAGGTGGACTCTCAACCACTGCGCCACCGGGGAAGCCCAGAAATTAGACTTCTTAAAATATTGATTGTCACCTGATCCTTTAACAACTCCTCATTTTCATTATAATAAAATTATGATACATAATCAGTATTCAATCACTACTCTTAACAAACTTCTAGTGCCCAGATAAAAGCTTGTATCTCAAAATCTGTATATATCTTTGTAAACTGGAATATTTTGATTATTTTCACAGCTCAAGAAACTGAGACAAACTGTATACTGAAGGAAGTAAACCTTTTGTGTTTCTACCACACAGGCAAAAGACTTCTACTTTTTGAATGATATTGAACTTTTAGCTTATTAATAATGTGTATTTCTCTCTTGGCACTTCTATCTGAAGACCCATTACCCATTTTATCTTAGGCTGTGAATTTTTATAGATTTATCAAATTGACTTATATATTAAATATATTACAAATTTCCCCTTATAAGTGACATTATTTAAACAGAACGGCATTCTCTTTTTTAAGATGTAAAATTTATACATACATAAATATATTCATATGTATATATAATTCTTTTAATTTTTTTTTTTTTGCAGTACGCAGGCCTCTCCCCGCTGTGGCCTATCCCATTGCAGAGTACAGGCTCCGGACACGCAGGCTCAGCGGCCATGGCTCATGGGCCTAGCCGCTCTGCGACATGTGAGACCTTCCCGGACTGGGGCCCAAACCCACGTCCCCTGCATCGGCAGATGGACTCTCAACCACTGTGCCACCAGGATAGCCCTCTTTTAATTTTAAGAGTATGAGATCTGGAACAAAATCTCAAAATCTCTGAGTTAAAATCCTGGCTTCTCCATTTATTAAATGAATGTCCTTAACCATCAATATTGATTGTGGAAAAACTAAATGAGTTAATATATGTTAAATCTAGTAAAATGGAAAGATTCAGTTGATACCACTGTTACCATGGTAATAATGATTATAATAATGACAAAGATACTGACAATTAAGTGGTCATGATGATCATCATGATCATGACAGTAGTGATAATGAAAATTGTAAAATTTAATATCTTTGTTTTACTATAATTTTAAAAAATTTTCTCAAGTCAATAGTTTTTTTTTTTTTTCTGCAAAGTAACATTTCAGTTACTTGGGCAAATGAGTTTATGTCACTGAAAATGCCTAAAATAGTTTCTTCCATATAACAGATAATTATAATAATACTCATAAAAATATCTTGTAATAACCTATAATGGAAAAGAATCTGAAAAAGAATATATATATGTATATATTATATATATATGTATATATAATATATATGTAAACTGAAGCACTTTGCTGCACACCTGAAACTAACAAAACAGTATAAATCAACTATACTTCAATTTTTAAAAAAGCCAGTCATATGCTTAGTATGTACAAATCTCTGAATAAATGATAAAGTGTAAAAATAGTAATAACAAACATTTATTGAGATCTCATGCACTGGTCATTATTCTAAATGTTTTGTACATCATGGGCTACTTAATTATCAAAAACAACACAATGAAGTAAGTACAATCATTATCCCAATTTTAGATATCAAGAAATTAAAACCCCCAAATGGAGTCTTTATTCGGGCTATTTGGTTCTCAATAAGGTAGGCCCATACCTTTTTCCCTTCTCTATTAAGAGGGCAATATGCATTAAGCTAAAACAGCCTCTTCAATAATGGTTCTGGGAAAACTGGACAGCTACATGTAAAAGAATGAAATTAGAACACTCCCTAACACCATACACAAAAATAAACTCAAAATGGATTAAAGACCTAAATGTAAGACTGGATACTATAAAACTCTTAGAGGAAAACATAGGAAAAAAACACTCCATGACATAAAGCACAGCAAGAATCTTTTTGACCCACCTCCTAGAGAAATGGAGATAAAAGCAAAAATAAGCAAATGGGACCTAATGAAGATTAAAAGCTTTTGCACAGCAAAGGAAACTATAAACAAGACAAAAAGACAACCCTCAGAATGGGAGAAAATATTTGCAAATGAAACAACTGACAAGGGATTAATCTGCAATATATACAAACAGCTCCTTCAGCTCAATATCAAAAAAACAAACAACCCAATCAAAAAATGGCCAGAAGATCTAAATAACCATTTCTCCAAAGAAGACATACAGATGGCCAAGAGGCACATGAAAAGCTGCTCAACATCAGTAATTATTAGCAAAATGCAAATCAAAACTACAATGAGGTAACACCTCACACCGCTCAGAATGGCCATCGTCAGAAAATATACAAACAACAAATGCTTGAGAGGGTGTGGGGAAAAAGGAACCCTCTTGCACTGTTGGTGGCAATGTAAATTGATACAGCCACTGTGGAGAACAGTATGGAGGTTCCTTAAAAGCTAAAAATAGAATTACCATATGACCCAGCAATCCCACTAGTAGGCATATACCCTCAGAAAACTATAATTCTGAAAGGCACATGCACCCCAGTGTTCACTGCAGCACTACTTACAATAGCCAGGTCATGGAAGCAACCTAAATGCCCATCAACAGATGAATAGGTAAAGAAGATGTGGTACATATATACAATGGAATATTACTCAGCCATATAAAGGAATGAAACTGGGTCATTTGCAGAGATGTGGATGGACCTAGAGTCTGTCATACAGAGTGAAGTAAGCCAGAAAGAGAAAAACAAATATTATATATTAACGCATATATGTGGAATCTAGAAAAATGGTACAGATGAATCTATTTTCAGGGCAGGAATAGAGATGTAGACGTAGAGAATAGACATGTGGACACAGCGGGGGGAAGGGGAGTGTGGGACAAACTGGGAGATAAGGATTGACATATATAGACTACCATGTGTAAAATAGATAGCTAGTGGGAACATGCCATAAAGCACAGGAAGCTCAGCTTGGTGCCCTGTGATGACTTAGTAGGGTGGGATGGGGGGGAGGTGGGAGAGAGGCCCAAGAGGGAGGGTATATATGTATACATATAGCTGATTCACGTCATTGTACAGCAGAAACTAACACAACATTGTAAAGCAATTATACTCCAGTAAAAAAATAAATAAAAATGTTACCCTCCAAAAGTGAGAAGGGGATTAAACTGATGCTTCAGAACTATGGAATTACCTGGATGTTTTACAAATGGCTGCTACATGAACAACCAAAAAGGTAATTACGAAAACTGAACATCACAACATGATTTTAAAGACACTTTGTATTTTGCTCACATTCCCTTCAACGTTGTTCCCAAAAGTGCTCATCCTCTAGCCCAACTGGAATCTCTGGGGAGAGGCAGAGACAGTTTGGTAAAAAGGACACACGGTGCGGGTGGGAGAGGTGGTGAAAGGAGAAAGCAGCCTTCCAGTTAAAGATCAGTCTTCAGTTTAAAGGTCAGCTTTGGGCAGGCTGGCCTCAGGTGGAGGGAGGAGCAGTACCAGGGCAGGACTGGGGTGCTCTACATCTCATTCTGGTCAAGCATAGTCTGACCATTCATCCTTTGTGTACAGAGGTGTTCCTCTTTGGTGCGTTTCAGTTTATCTTCCAAATCATCAACTGTCTTCCAACTTGGTGACTGATCTCTCAGCAAACTAGCACGGGTCTCTGCCTCCTTGAGTTTAGTAGTAAGAATCTTTACCTCTTCCTCATATTTGTCTTTTTGAGAAACCTCATTGTTCTGTATAAAGTATCTGCCAAACCAGAAAGGTGATTCCAGGAGAAGCTGGCCAAAAAAAAAAAAAAAAAAGTGCTCTTTAGGTTTTCAGCTTTACAGTATCTTTGGGCAACTTATTTTGATTTTTTTCATCAGAATGGACCAAACAATTTAAGATGGTGAGATGTCTGTCTGAGACCAAATCTTTGTCCCATTACTACCCCATTCCCAACCCCTCACAGAATGGATCATGTGTGCCTTATGTTGAGGTGACCACTTATTTGCTCTCCTGCCTCCCTCAAAGAAAGAAAAGAAAATTATGTTTTGCCACTGAGTTAGCCATATGAAATTCAACACCCTTTTCTGGGTCTGAAGCTGCTGTCTTTAAAAGTGTGATCTAATTGTGCTTTGTATCAGTTATTGAATAGCTTATGTACAAAACATTTTAAATTTTATATTATTTTTTTATTTTTCATAATATAGCAGGTTCCTATTAGCTATCTACTTTATACATATTAATGTATATATGTCAATCCCAATATCCCAATTCATCCAACCACCACCACCACCTTTCCCCTCTTGGTGTCCCTATGCTTGTACACTACATCTGTGTCTCTATTTCTGCCTTGCAAACAGGTTAATCTGTACCATTTTTCCAGATTCCTCATATATATGTTAATATATGATATTTGATTTTCTCTTTCTGACTTACTTCACTCTGTATGACAGTCTTTAGGTACATCCTCATCTCTACAAATGACAAAATTTCAATCCTTTTTGTAGCTGGGTAATATTCCATTGTATATATGTACCACATCTTCTTTACCTATTCATCTGTTGATGGGCATTTAGGTTACTTCCATGACCTGGCTATTGTAAGTAGTGCTGCAATGAACATTGGGGTGCATGTGTCTTTCAGAATTATAGTTTTCTGAATGTATATGCCCACTAGTGTGATTGCTGGGTCATATGGTAATCCTATTTTTAGTTTTTAAAGGAACCTCCATACTGTTCTCCACAGTGGCTGTATCAATTTGCATTGCTACCAACAGTGCAAGAGGGATCCCTTTTCTCCACATCCTCTCAAGCATTTGTTGTTTGTAAATTTTCTGATGATGGCCATTGTGACAGGTGTGAGATGACACCTCATTGTAGCTTTGATTTGCATTTCTCTAATGATTACTGATGTTGAGCAGCTTTTCATGTGCCTCTTGGCCATCTGTATGTCTTCTTTTGAGAAATCTCTATTTAGGTATTCTACCCATTTTTTGATTTTTTTTTTTTGATATTGAGCTGCATGAGCTGTTTATATATTTTGAAGGTTAATCCTTTGTCCATTGGTTCATTTGCAAATATTTTCTTTCATTCTGAGTGTTTCTTTTTGTCTTGTTTATAGTTTCCTTTGCTGTGCAAAGCTTTTAAATTTCATTAGGTTCCATTTGTTTATTTTTGTTTTTATTTCCATTTCTCTAGGAGGTGGGTCAAAAAAGATCTTGTAATTTATGTCAAAGAGAATTCTTCCTATGTTTTCCTCTAAGAGTTTTATAGTGTCAGGTCTTACTTTTAGGGCTTTTTTTTTTTTTTTGGCGGTGTGCAGGCCTCTCACTGTTGTGGTCTCTCCCATTGTGGAGCACAGGCTCCGGACACACAGGTTCAGCGGCCATGGCTCACAGGCCTAGCTGCTTCATGGCATGTGGGATCTTCCCGGACTGGGGCACGAACCTGTGTCCCCTGCATCAGCAGGCGGACTCTCAACCACTGCTCCACTTTTAGGGCTTTAATCCATTTTGAGTTTATTTTTGTGTATGGTGTTAAGGAGTGTTCTAATTTCATTCATTTACATGCAACTGTCCAGTTTTCCCAGCAGCACTTATTGAAGAGACTGTCTTTTCTTCATTGTATATCCTTGCCTCCTTTGTCATAGATTAGTTGACCATCTGTGTGTGGGTTTATCTCTGAGCTTTTTATCCTGTTCCATTGATCTCTATTTCTGTTTTTGTGCCAGTACCATATTGTCTTCATTACTGTAACTTTGTAGTATAGCCTGAAATCAGGGCACCTGATTCCTCCAGCTACGTTCTTTTCAGTCAATATTGCTTTTGCTATTCAGGGTCTTTTGTGTCTCCATACAAATTTTAAGATTGTTTTTTCTAGTTATGTAAAAAATACCTGTAGTAATTTGATAGGTATTGCACTGAATCTGTAGATTGCTTTGGGTATTATAGTCATTTTCACAATATTGATTCTTCCAATCTAAGAACATGGTATATCTCCCCATCTTTTTGTGTCATCTTTGATTTCTTTCATCAGTGTCTTAAAGTTTTCTGACTACAGGTCTTTTACCAACTTAAGTAGGTTTATTCCTAGGTATTTTATACTTTTTTTTGCAATGGTGAATGGGATTTTTTCCTTCATTTCTCTTTCTGATCTTTCATTGTTATTGTATAGGAATGCAAGAAATTTCTGTGCATTAATTTTGTATCTGGCAACTTTGCCAAATTCATTGATTAGCTCTGGTAGTTTTCTGGTAGCATCTTTAGGATTCTTTACGTATAGTATCATGTTCTCTACAAATAATAACAGTTTTACTGCTTCTTTTCCAATTTGTATTCTTTTTATTTCTTTTTCTTCTCTGATTGCCATGGCTAGGTCTTCCAAAACTATGTTGAATAATAGTGGTGAGAGTGGACATCCTTGTCTTGTTCCTGATCTTAGAGGAAATGCTTTCAGTTTTTCACCATTGAGAATGATGTTTGCTGTGGGTTTGTCATATATGGCCTATATTATGTTGAGGTAGTTTACCTCTATTTCCATAGCTAGAGAGTTTTTATCATAAATGGGTGTTGAATTTTGTCAAAAGCTTTTTCTGCATCTATTGAGATGATCATATGTTTTTTATTCTTCAGTTTTTCAATATAGTGTAACACATTGATTGATTTGCGTATATTGAAGAATTCTTGCATCCTGGGGTTAAACCCCACTTGATCATGGTGTATGATCCTTTTAATATGTTGTTGGATTCTGTTTGGTAGTATTTTGTTGAGGATTTTTGCATCTATATTCATCAGTGATATTGGTCTGTAATTTTCTTTTTTTGTAGTACCTTTGTCTGGTTTTGGTATCAGGGTGATGGTGGCCTTGTAGAATGAGTTTGGGAGTCTTCCTTCCTCTGCAATTTTTTGCAAGAGTTTGAGAAGGATGGGTGTTAGCTCATCTCTAAATGTTTGATAGAATTCCTCTGTGAAGCATCTGGTCCTGGACTTTTGTTTGTTAGGAGATTTTTAATCACAGTTTCAATTTCATTACTTGTAATTGGCCTGCTCATATCTTCTATTTCTTCCTAGTTAAGACTTGGAAGGTTATACCTTTCTAAGAATTTGTTCATTTCTACCAGTTTTTCCATTTTATTGGCATAGATTTGCTTGTAGTAGTCAATTATGATGCTTTGTATTTCTGTGATGTCCGTTGTAACTTCTCCTTTTTCATTTCTAATTTTATTGATTTGAGACCTCTCCCTCTTTTTCTTGATGAGTCTGGCTAAAGGTTTATCAATTCTGTTTATCTTCTCAGAGAATCAGCTTTTAGTTTTATTGATCTTTGCTATTCTTTTCTTTGTTTCTATTTTATTTGTTTCTGCTCTGATCTTTATGATTTCTTTTCTACTAAATTTGGGTATTGTTTGTTCTCCTTTTTCTAGTTCCTTTAGGTGTAAGGTTAGATTGTTTGTTTAAGATTTTTATTGTTTCTTGAGGTAAGATTGAATTGCTATAAACTTCCCTCTTAGAACTGCTTTTGCTGCATCCCATAGGTTTTGGATCATCGTGTTTTCATTGTCATATGTCTCTAGTTATATTTTTATTTCCTCTTTGATTTCTGCAGAGATCTCTTGGTTATTTAGTAAAGTATTGTTTAGTCTCCATGTGTTTGAGTTTTTTATGCTTTTTTTCCCTGTAATTTACTTCTAGTCTCATAACGTTGTGGTTGGAAAAGATGCTTGATATGATTTCAATTTTCCTAAATTTACCGAGGTTTGATTTGTGACCTAAGATATGATCTATTCTGGAGAATGTTCCGTGTGCACTTGAGAAGAAAGTGTAATCTGCAGCTTTCAGATGGAATGTACCATAAATATCAATTAAATCTATCTGGTCTTTTGTGTCACTTAAAGCTTGTGTTTCCTTATTAATTTTCTGTCTTGATGATCTGTCCATTGGTGTGATTGATGTGTTAAAGTCCCCCACTATTATTGTGTTACTGTCAATTTCCTCTTTTATAGCTGTTAGCATTTGCCTTATGTACTGTGGTACTCTTTTGTTGGGTCCATATATATTTATAATTGTTATATCTTCTTATTGGATTGACCGCTTGATCATAATGTAATGTCCTTCTTTTTCTCTTGTAACATTCTTTATTTTAAAGTCTATTTTATCTGATATGAGTATTGCTACTCCAGCTTTCTTTTGATTTCCATCTGCATGGAATATCTTTTTTCATCCCCTCACTTTCAATCTGTATGTGTTCCTAGATCTGAAATGGGTCTCTTGTAGACAGCATATTTATGCATCTTGTTTTTGTATACATTTAGTGAGCCTGTGTCTTTTGGTTGGAGCATGTACTCCATTCACATGTAAGGTAATTATCAATATGTATGTTCCTATTACAATTTTCTTAATTGTTTTGGGTTTGTTTTTGCAGGTTCTTTTCTTCTCTTGTGTTTCCCGCTTAGAGAAGTTCCTTTAGCATTTGTTGTAGAGCTGGTTTGGTGGTGCTGAATTCTCTTAGCTTTTGCTTTTCTGTAAAGCTTTTGATTTATCTGTCAAATCTGAATGAGATCCTTTCCAGGTAGAGTAATCTTGGCTGTAGGTTCTTCACTTTCATCACTTTAAATATATCATGACACTCCCTCCTGTCTTGTAGAATTTCTGCTGAGAAATCAGATGTTAACCTTATGGGATTTCCCTTGTATTTTATTTGTCGTTTTTCCCTTGTTGCTTTTAATAATTTTTCTTTGTCTTTAATTTTTGTCAATTTGATTTCTATGTGTCTTGGCATGTTTCTTCTTGAGTTTACCCTGTCTGGCCTCTCTGTGCTTCCTGGGCTTGGGTGGCTATTTCCTTTCCCATGTTAGGAAAGTTTTCGATTATAATCTCTTCAAATATTTTCTTGGTCCTTTTACTCTCTCTTCTCTTTCTGGGATCCCTATAATACGAATATTGGTGTTTTTAATGTTTTTTCAGAGGTCTCTTAGTCTGTCTTCATTTCTTTTCATTCTTTTTTCTTTATTCTACTCTGTGGCAGTGAATTCTACCATTCTGTCTTCTAGGTCACTTATCCAATTCTTCTGTCTCAGTTATTCTACTCTTGATTCCTTCTGTTGTATTTTTCATTTCAATTATTGTATTGTTCATCTTTGTTTTCTTGTTCTTTAATACTTCTATGTCTTTGTTAAACATTTCTTGCATCTTCTCAATCTTTGCCTCCATTCTTTTTCTGAAGTATTGTATCATCTTCACTATCATTATTCTGAATTCTTTTTCTGGAAGGTTGCCTATCTTCATTTCATTTAGTTGTTTTTTCTGAGGTTTTACCTTGTTCCTTTATCTGGTACGTAGTCCTCTGCATTTTCGTTCTGTCTATCTTTCTGTGAATGTGGTTTTCTTTCCACAGGCTGCAGGATTGTAGTTTTTCTTGCTTCTGCTGTCTGCCCTCTCTTTAAATTTTACATTATTTGAAACCTTTGCTTCTTTGGGATTGGGGCACATTGGTCACCCCATCTGGATGTGAGAGCTCTCTACAGTCTGTGGGCTGTCAGCGTGTTGATCTTTTAAGGTCTCTTTCCCTATGCAAACTCCACTTTTTGGTGAGGTTTCAGGGAGGTCTGTTAGGTGTGCATCCTGCAGCTTAATTGGCTTAAAATGTACTCTGCTTTGGCATGGTCTCTTTGGGATCTGATTGAGAGAAAGAAAAAACAATAGTGTAACTGTTTTGGATACTGAAAACTGATGTGTCTTTTTGAAATAAAGAAACAGTCCCTCCAAAAAAAGAAAGAAAGAAAAAAGAAAATGAAATTAAAACACCAAGTTGCAAAACTTGGCTAGTTTTTCATGCCTAGTTAGTGGCAAAGCCCTAGTGTCTAAGCAATTAACCAGAATGATACTATCTCTTGTTAATGAGTACTAAAGAAGCTTTCAGTATTGTTTAGCTATTTTGTAATACAGCATTCGATTCTATTCACATGGAGGACTATTAAAATGTAGAGTAATATAGACACATAAGTATATATTGTTTTTTATTTTAACATTTCCAACTTGTTAAATAAATTCTCTTACTGCTCTTTGAGCTATAGTTTTTTTAAAAAAATAAATCTACTTTTAGTACTACAGAATGTTTTTCTGCTTTTGTCAAATGGATATAATTCTAAAACTTTCAAAGGGATAAATATAAAAGATCATGACGAATCATGTGATCCAGTCATTACTTAAAGATACTAGTGATCCAATTTAGAGAAATCAGCCCAGTTTTGGGGTTTGTTTTTCCCTTCTAACTAAAGAAGCATAACTCACTTTGTCAATGGCATAGCTTGCCTATTATCTTAAGAAAAGTTAGGATTCCACTTGACAGATATTGTAAAGATGAGTGCCATTAATATTTCAGTGAGAAGAAAGAGTAACTAAGTAATTGTTCCATCAGTTTACACAGCAGCATTTTCAAAACAAATACTATTTTGAAGATTTTGCTGCCTGAATTGTCCTGAAAGCTCTGCCTCTGTACCCAAGGTATATAAATCCCACTTATCCTTTCATAGTTCTTCAGTCTTCCATGAAGCCTTTCATAACCACTGCTAACCACATCCACACTACTTCTCTTTGCAAATCTGTGATCTTTTTCTACTGTCTTATTTGTTGTTTGTTGAGAATTCAGATTTTTTCTAGTTCGTTATTAAGATGTGTTTTAACAATTTAATCAAACAATTAGCATATTAATATTGAACATGTATTCTCCAGATTTGAATTCTTTATCTTCTCAACTAGATTGCCAGTTTCCTCAGGGAAAGATTTGGTTTTTTAATTGAAGTATAGTTAATTGGCAATGTTGTTAGTTTCAGGTGTACAACAAAGTGATATATATTTTTTCAAATTCTTTTCCATTATAGGTTATTACAAGATATTAAATACAGTTCCCTATGCTATACAGTACATCTTTGTTGTTTATCTATTTTGTATATAGTAGTGTGCATATGTTATCAGCAAAAGTTTTACACATGTAAAGCTGTCCCCAAGGACAATAGGCTGGGGAAGAAAAATGTGTGTGTGAGAGACACAACAAGGACAGTAATACGTCGTGAATTAAACCACCACCAGCTTTATTTCTGAAATACCAATTAAGTCTGACACTTTTTCCTTATACTTCCAAGCCACAAAGGGTCATAAAAATCTCCTTGCTGAAGCTGGAGTCATTGATATCATACAGAGTTCCCACCTCAAGTGTTGTAAGCTGTCCATTACCTCTAATCAAAGCCACATAGACCATTCCTGTTTTTACATCTCTGACCACCTTTCTTTTCACCCCCATTGTTGACAGTATTTATCACCTTTCTGGGAGATGTTATACTAAGGAAGGTCTCCACACCTAAAAACCTGGTGAGATGGCCCACGTACAGATATTTTCAGAGAGGGAACTCTGCCATGGGAAGGTGTGTTAAACAGCCAGGGGAAAGGACCCAAGTACAAATGATACTTTTTTCTCCTTCCAGGCCCTAGTCTAGCATCATTTCTTCTTCCTAGTGACAGGAAAATGTAAACACTTATTATTCTTGTGCCTTAGGATGGGAAGAACTCTTTGCCCCCACCCAGATTTTGTGGAGTTTATATAAAAGTATTAGTACCTCCCTCTGATCTGATCCTTAGCTTTCATTCTGTATTTTCACTAGTTTTTCTTCTAATTCTCAGCTTTATGCTTCATTCTCAATTAACTCTACACCAATTCATTAGTTGTAAAACTCAAAATAATAAACAAAATAAGGGTAAAATTAAATGAGTATCAGGCTTTTTAAGTGAGTAGCAGATATGCTTTTTATTAACAGTGTTCACATGACTTCCAGTGCAAAGAAAGCAGATGAGATTGTGCCTGGTCCTGTCTTAAAAGTTCTCTACAATTTTCTAAAATAATTACTACAAGCAAAAGTAGAGTAAACCTGGTCTGAGGTTTATCTGGGTTAAGTAAAATATTTACATAGACATCTTTGGAAAATTCAATTTCTGCATTCATTTGAGGTGAATGGGAAGCAAATTACTGGGCTTTATTTAAAATGCCATCCTTTCTCCTAGATATGCACATAACTTCAGTTCAATCTAAATATATTACACTTAAGTTGCTGACTGTCTGTTTGCAGCACAAACTTCTTGTACAGCCCCAGCTGAATAATGTTAATCCACTCTGAGTATCCTTTCCTTCCAATCCCTTCAGAATATCACCAGACTGTGGAGTTAGTTGTTCATTCTCTAACTGCTTACTAGACAGCTGCATATATACAAATAAAGGTTCCTCTGCAGTGAGCTGACAATTCAGTGAGACAGAGGAAGTATAGAAAATAAACATAGAATGCAAGTTTAATTATTCTTATAATGAGAAAGGAAAAAAGAGTAGGACAATAACAAGTTTGAAATTCAGGACTGAGAGGTTTTAATCATTTGTGTGTTTGTCTTACAAGAGAAAGATGACTTGAGCCTATTTGACATGTCCAAGAAGGGATGGTGTTAACAAATCACCATCCTGTGTACAGCGTGCATTAGCTTCTTTTCTGCCTAACACTTAAATTAGCCTGGGAAACAAAGTCACTGAAAAGCAGATTTTCCTAATTCTCTCCAACCCATACCAACGGGATACTTTATTAAAACACTTATAACCAGACCTTCTTTTTATTAGGCAGGCAGGAGAAAAGAAGAGGAACCTAGTACCCATTGCTCCTCAGTTCATACCTTTGGTCCCACAAATAAATAATCTTACCATCTGGACATCTGTCTTTGTGAGCAATGCCATTGATATGCTATAAAATGTCCTTGCTTAATTAAGAAAAGTATGTTTCACTTCTGTTGGAGATGAAGCTCCACTCTAGCACAGATGGATTGATTAGCAGAATATGTCCTGAATTTTAGCCTTTACTTAACCTTTCAGATATATGACTGTCTTCAGAACAGAGGTTGTACAATTGTTATGGAAAACCAGCTGGGAAAATATGTTGGCTTCTGTAACTCCTCCGGGTAGGTTTCCCAGTGCTATCTGAGAAAATAGAATGTGCACTCATATCATCACATCTGAGATCAAAACTCAAGTCTTTTTAAAAAGGTCTGAATAATTTTTCTGTGCAAAACCAGGATTCTACTTTTCATCTAGTTACATTCCCAACATTGCTCACTATTGGCTTTTCAATTCCTAAGACTCATATGATAACTGTGAGCATGAATGCCTCATTATTGGAAAAACTATCTGTTTTATCTTGTTATGTGAAACAAAGTTTAGTAAGAGTAAGAAAAATAAAACAGCATATGATAACAGATATATTGATCATAAACTTTCCAAAAGAACACCAGAAAAAAACCTGTTAATCAAGCAAAGTGTCTCAGATATTCTTCAGAAGGAGAGAATTCCATCACAACAGTCTTAGTCATTTCTCCAAAATGTTAAAGTTAGGGTAAAATATTAATAGGCAGGACTGAAAACATAGATTACATGGCCCACTACAAAATTTTAAAATAAATTTTAAAACAATTAGTGAAAATTTCAATATGGTGGCAGCAGAATGTTAAACCATGTTGAGGTGCTTCTAAGTGTAGGGCCATGTGTGACCATACAGGTTATATGCATCATGAAGTCAGCCTGTTAATAGAGATTTAGGGCCTGGACTCAGGGATGTTAAGGTAGTTTGTGAAAGTGGGGAACTGATTAGGATTAAACACAATTTACATATGATAACTTTAGATTAGTGAACCCAGTAAATCAATGATTTTGAAATAATCCTTCATGATGGATAAGTTTGTGTTGAAATGTAAATTGTTTTTAATTTATTTATTTTATTTATTTATTTTTGGCTGTGTTGGGTTTTCGTTGCTGTGAGCGCATGGGCTTTCTGTTGTTGCAGCCAGTGGGGGCTCTCTTCGTTGCGGTGCACAGGCTTCTCATTGCGGTGGCTTCCTTTGTTGCAGAGCACGGGCTCCAGGCACATGGGTTTCAGTAGTTGCGATGCACGGAGCCAGTATTTGTGACGCACAGGCTTAGTTGCTCCACGGCATGTGGGATCTTCCTAGACCAGGGATCAAACCCATAACCCCTGCATTGGCAGGCGGACTCTTAACCACTGCACAACCAGGGAAGTCCCGTAAATTGTTTAAGTTGGTTTACATTCTTATCGTCATGGATCAAAATTGCCTAGGCAACTGCCAATTCACTTTCACTTATTCTCAGTATTATTTAGCATAGGATCAGGGAAATATGCCTGGTCACAGAATAGTTAAACAAGGACAATTAGTTTTAGCTCATAGGTATGTCAATCATTCTTGCTTCACTCAAAACTACTCATTTATAACCAGGTCTCAGTAATGTTTCACTGGCAGGAAAAGGAGTTTGGTCCCATTATTGTTAATATCAGGAAGAGGAAATCATTTTAGTTTTAGTTCTCAAGACCCTCTCTCCCGTTTTGGTCTAGCGTAAAATGATAATGATAGATTGTTATTGATTAAGAGCATATTAAATCCTCACCACTGTTGATGTGTCATGATTGGGAGTAGAGTTTGTAATGGTAGTTTTTCCAATGTCTGGAAATATGAGATATGTTTCTTTGGGTGGTTACTTGTTAGGATACCAGCTGTGGTGCAAAAATTAAGACCCTGGAGATTACATATTTGAAGACTGCCACATAGTTAAATACAAAAAAATGTTGTGATAAAAATGTATAGACTACTGCCAAGCCAATAAGCAAAAAAAAAAAAAGAAAAAACCCAAAAAACAAAAAATGAATATTCCTGAAGTCAGTATCTTTGAAAGGGGCACCCCAAAACCCTATCTATTATTATTCATAGTCTTGAGTAATTTGCTTCTAAGCAATAAAATTATCAACACTGCAGGAAGTAATAATTTCATTACACGAAATTCATCTTGCTAACCTACTGTCTCCCTTGTTGACTTTGACAAAGTAAGCTGCCATATATTAAACTAATGAATGTGTATCATTAAGTCATTAATTTTGTGGTAATTTGCAATACAACAAAGATAACTAATAGAATAAACTATCCCCAGTATGAAGAGCTCAAAAGATGAGATATGGATTAGCCAAATTATAAAATTTTTAACACTTTATTTTTAGAGGAGTTTTAGGTTCACAGAAATATTGAGAGGAAGTCAGAGGTTTCACAAATACTCCCTGCCCCACACATGCATAGCTTCCCTCATTATTTTGGTTATGTTGGTTTTCTTCTATGATATCTTCTAGTTTATAGTTTTGCATTTTACATTTAGGTCTGTGATCTATTTTTTAAAGCAAATCTCCTTATTCTATATTTGTGTAATTTTTAAAATAATCCCAAAATTTAAATATAGGATTTTACATTTATTATTATCTATTTTTTAAAAAATTATCATCTTTTTATGTATTTATTTTTTTACAATAAGTCCTTGTTGGTTATCTATTTTAAATATAGCAGAGTGTACATGTCAATCCCAAACTTCCAATCTCTCCCTCCCCCTACCCTTCCCCCCCAGTAACTATAAATTCATTCTCTAAGTCGGTGAGTCTGTTTCTGTTTTGTAAATAAGTTCATAGGTATCATTTTTTTTAGATTCCACATATAAGTGATATCATATGATATTTATCTTTCTCTGTCTTATTTCATTTTGTATGATAATCTCCAGGTCCATCCATGCTGTTGCAAATGGCATTATTTCATTCTCTTTAATGGCTGAGTTACATTGCATTGTAGTTATGTACCACATCTTCTTTATCCATTCATCTGTAGATGGACCATTTAGGTTGTTTTCATGTCTTGACTATTGTAAACAGTGCTGCAATGAACATTGGGGTGCATGTATCCTTTTGAACAATGTTTTTCTCTGGCTATATGCCCAGGAGTGGGATTGCTGGATCATATGGTAGCTCTATTTTCAGTGTTTTAAGGAATCTCTGATCTATTTTAGGTTAATTTTTCTGAAGGGTGTCAGTCTGTATATAAATCCATTTATTTTCTTTTGCGTATAGACGTCAAATTGTTCCAGCTCCTTTTATTGAAAAGTCTATCTTTGCTCCATTGTCTTGCCTTTGCTCCTTTATCAAAGACCAGTTGACTTTATTAGGTCTTTTTCTGGTTCTCTATTTGCTCTATTTATCTGTTCTTCCACTAATACCACACTGTCTTGATTACTGTAACTTTATAGGAAATCTTGAAGTCAGGTAGTGTCAGACCTCGAACTTTGTTCTTCTCCTTCAATAATGTTGTGGTTATTCTGGGTATTTTGTGCCTTCATGTAAACTTTAGTATCAGTTTGTTAATATCCACAAAGTAAATTGCTGGGATTTTGATTGACATTGCATTGAGTCTATAGATCAAGTTGGAAAGAACAGACACTTTGACGATATTCAGTCTTCCTAATCATGAAATAGAATATTTCTCCATTTACTTAGCTCATCTTTGGTTTTTTTAATCAGGATTTTGTAGTTTCACTAATATAGATCTTGTACATAATTAGTTATATTTATACTTATTTATATATATCATTTTCAGGGTGATAATATAAAAATTATATTCTTATTTTTTAAAATTTATTTATTTATTTTTGTGATACGCGGCCTCTCACTGTTGTGGCCTCTCTCGTTGCGGAGCACAGGCTCTGGACACGCAGGCTCAGTGGCCACGGCTCACGGGCCCAGCCACTCCACGGCATGTGGGATCTTCCTGGACTGGGGCACGAACCCATGTCCCCTGCATCGGCAGGCAGACCCTCAACCACTGTGCCACCAGGGAAGCTCTTATTTTTATTTTTTAAATTGGAGTATAATTGTTTTACAATGTTGTGTTAGTTTCTGCTGTACAATGAAGTGAAACTACTCTATGTATACTTATGTATCCCTTCCCTCTTGGACCTCCCTCCCATCATCCCCCCATCCCACCCACCTAAGTCATCACAGAGCACTAAGCTGAGCTCCCTGTGCTAAACAGCAAGTTTCCAGTAGCTATCTATTTTACACATGGTAGTGTATTTATGTCAATCCTGATCTCCCAATTCATCCCACTTTCCCCTTCCCCCACTGTGTCCACATGTCTGTTCTCTACATCTACATCTCTATTCCTGCCCTGAAAATCGTTCATCTGTACCATTTTTCTAGATTACACATACATGCATTAATATATGATACTTATTTTTGTCTTTCTGGCTTACTTCACTCTGTATGACAGACTCTAGGTCCTTCCACATCTCTACAAATGACCCAATTTCATTCCTTTTCATGGCTGAGTAGTATTCCATTGTATAAATACCACATATTCTTTATCCATTCATCTGTAATTGGACGTTTAGGGTGTTTCCATGTCCTGACTAATGTAAATAGTGCTGCAATGAATGTTGGAGTACATGTGTCTTTTTGAATTATGTTTTCCTCAGGGTATATGTCCAGTAGTGAGATTGCTGGGTAATATGGTAGTTCTATTTTTTGTGTTTTAAGGAACCTCCATACTATTCTCCATAGAGGCTGTATCAGTTTACATTCCCATCAAGAGTGCAAAAGTGTCCCCTTTTCTCCACATCATCTACAGAATTTATTGTTTGTAGATTTTTTGATATGGCCATTCCGACTGGTGTAAAGTGACACATCATTGTAGTTTTGATTTGCATTTCTCTAATAATTAGTGATGTTGAGCATCTTTTCATGTGTCTCTTTGCCATCTGTATGTCTCCTTTGGGGAGATGTCTATTTAGGTCTTCTACCCATTTTTTAACTGGGTCGTTTTTTTTTTTTTTATATTGAGCTCCATGAGCTGTTTGTATGTTTTGGAGATTAATCCTTTGTCTGCTACTTCATTTGCAAATATTTTCTCCCATCCTAAGGGTTGGCTTTTCATCTTGTTTATGGTTTCCTTTGCTGTGCAAAAGCTTTTAAAATTCATTAGGTCCCATTTGTTTATTTTTGTTTTTATTTTCATTACTCTAGGAGGTGAGTCAAAAAAGACCTTGCTGTGATTTATGTCAAAGAGTGTTTTTCCTATGTTTTTGTCTAAGAGTTTTATAGTGTCCAGTCTTACATTTAGGTCTTGAATCCATTTTGAGTTTTTTTTTTTATGTTTCATGTTTGGTAGTATTCTAATTTCATTCTTTTACATGCAGCTGTCCAGTTTTCCCAGCACCACTTATTGACGAGCTTGTGTTTTCTCCATTGTATGTTCTTGTCTCCTTTGTCATAAATTAGGTGACCATATGTGTGTGGGTTTATCTCTGGGCTTTCTATCCTGTTCCACTGATCTATATTTCTGTTTTTGTGCCAGTACCTTATTATCTTGTTGACTATAGCTTTGTAGTATAGTTCGAAGTCAGGCAGCCTGATTTCTCCAGCTCCGTTTTATTTTCTCAAGATTGCTTTGCCTATTCGGGGCCTTTTGTGTTTCCATATGAATTGTAAAATTTTGTTTTAATTCTGTGAAGAATGCCATTGGTAGTTTGATAAGGTTTGCATTGAATCTATAGATTAGTTTGGGTAGTATAGTCATTTTCACACTATTGATTCTTCCAAACCAAGAACATGGTATATTTCTCCATCTGTTTATGTCAACTTTGATTTCTTTCATCGGTGTTTTATAGTTTTCTGAGTACAATTCTTTTGCCTCCTTATATAGGTTTATTCCTAGGTATTTTATTCTTCTTGTTACAATGATAAATGGAATTGTTTCCTTAATTTCTCTTTCTGATTTTTCATTGTTAGTGTATAAGAATGCAAGAGATTTCTGGACATTAATTTTGTATCCTGCAACCTTACCAAATTCATTGATTAGTTCTAGTAGTTTTCTGGTGGCATCTTTAGGATTCTCTCTATATAGTATCATGGCATCTGCAAACAGTGACAGTTTCACTTCTTCTTTTCCAATTTGTATTCATTTTATTTATTTTTCTTCTCTGATTGCCATGGCTAAGACTTCCAAAACTATGTTGAATAATAGTGGCAAGAGTGGACATCCTTGTCTTGTTCCTGATCTTAGAGGAAATGCTTTCAGTTTTTCACCATTGAGAATGATGTTTTCTGTGGTTCATCATATATGTACTTTATTATATTGAGGTAGGTTCTCTCTTTGCCCATTTTCTGGAGAATTTTTATCATAAATGGGTCTTGAATTTTGTTAAAAGTTTTTTGTGCATCTATTAACATGACCATATGGTTTTTATTCTTCATTTTGTTAGTATGGTATATCACATTGATTGATTTGTGTAAAGAATCCTTGCATCCACGGGATAAATATAAATAATATATTATTTATATGCTAATATAGAACAAAAGCATGTAGAATAAAACATTCATTGTGTGGCTTGGTTACCTGGATCTTATTCCAATGATATTTGTAGAAAGCTGCCTACTTCATGCTTTCATCTCCTTAATATAGAAATTTTGCATAAAAGCTACCTTATCACTCTAAAAAAATTCTAAGATTTCTCAGCTCTTAATGTCCAATTTCCATGATAGTTGTTAATAATGCCTAATTGTATCTTTCTTTGATATTTCATATCTATCAGCAAAATTTGGTGTGTTAAGAAATTCTAAGGTAGTAAAAATACTCTGTATGATACTATATTGATGCATATATATCATTATACATTTGTCCAAACCCACAGAATATAAAACACCATGAGTTAATCTTATTGTAAACTATGGACTTAGTTATTTTGATATATCATTATAGTCTCATCAGTTATAACAAATATACCTCTCTGGTGGGGAATATTGATAATGCGGAGGCTATGTATGTGTGGTGGTAGAGTGTATGTGTGACATCTCTGTACCTTCCTCTCAATTTTTCTATGAACCTAAAACTGCTCTTTAAAAAGTTCTAAACAGGAGTTCCCTGGTGGTAGTGCAGTGGTTAAAGAATCTGCCTGCCAATGCAGGGGACACAGGTTGGATCCCCGGTCCGGGAAGATCCCAAATGCCGCGGAGCAAATAACTCCATGCACCACACCTACTGAACCTGTGCTCTAGAGCCCACGAGCCACAACTACTGAAGCCCATGTGCCTAGAGCCCATGCTCCACAACAAGAGAAGCCACCGCAATGAGAAGTCTGCGCACCGCGGCAAAGAGTAACCCCTGCTTGCCACACCTACAGAAAGTCCACATGCAGCAACGAAGACCAAAAGCAGCTGAAAATAAAAATTATTTAATTTTAAAAAATGTCCTAAACAAATCTGGTGTGTTTTACAAAACTCTGGGTTTCCGGGTGTTAGGTCACGCAAGTATGAGTCGTTCAGGAAGATGCTGAGTTCAAGTTGTTAATCATGACTGCATGTAGTACATCAGCATTTGGCCATGTTTATTTGCAATAAGGCAGAGACTAAAATCAAAGGTGAAATTCCTATAGGTATTGGTCAGTCTGTTACTAAATCATAAGTGGAAAGTCGGTGAATCTCAGGAGAAAATAAATTTTTTCTTACTAAAGTGAATAGCAAAATCATAAAAGTTTAAAGGTCTCTGAGATCTTTGCTAAATTTAGTTTTAAAAGTCTTTTTTTTTCTTCCCTGGTTGTTGGTTATGGTATATAAATTAAAGATTTTGAGTAAGTGAGAAGATTTTGAAAAGCTCCTTAATGCACTTTCAGTAAAATGTTCCTGTCATTGAAGAGATAGGTTGGGAATTCCCTAATTGAGAATGAAAAGAATTAACTTTTGCTACTGTAAAATAAACACCTGTAAAATAAATGCTACAAGTCATCTTGAGAATAAGCAAACAATGTTAAGACTATATACAGAACCCATCATAGGCGGTAAATGTGCCAATTTTATTTAGAGATGTTAAAGTGAACTCTGAGGTGTGAGCTTTTGTCCATGTCTCACTGTTAGAGTTCCCAGGATAAAACTGGTTATAGGTGAGACAGGCACCAGAGAAATATCAGAAATTTTAGTAAATTTTTCCACTATAAATGTTGATTCAGTACAGTGGCTATTTTTTTTCTTGCAGTGGTGGGTGATTTTATGTAAAATCTTTGCAAGTTTCCATTTGAGGTCCCTTGGAATTAAAACGCGGCTATCATGAAGACACCAAAGATTATCCTTCTGTAATTTTCAGACCAATTTTATCACTTTTCTGACTATGATGTCAACTGCTGGCATTTTATAACAACCTCTTTTAACCTCACCAAAGAAATGTACATTTGAGTTGTCATCATAGGGCTAGTATCTTAGCAGTTGTATATCTGGCATGTGATCAACCAGAGCATATTCTTAAGTCTTCATGTTATCATTTTGTATGGGCCTTGGTATTTGTAATAATCACCTCCTTAGGAAACAATTGAACATAAAGAACAGATTAAAGAACTTCTAACTTTTTAGAAGTTAGAAGTTAAAAGTTCTTTAATCTGTTAATTATTCTTAATTGTGTGTTCCGCTATGGTCAAAATAATTGTTTCCAAAAATCGATGGACTACCTCCAAAGCATATTGGCTAACAGTGTATATATTGACCCTCTAGTTAATCACAAATTCAGCTAACTGCAATGATTTCTTCCATCTAGACTGAATTTGCCTCTGGCAAATGTTCATATACTAGGGATAGCTGATATCTATTACGTAATCTTTTCTGATACTTTCTTGTTTCATAAACATCAACAAATAAAATTAAATATGAATTTTTAGTGGGGTTCTATAAAAATATGTTTAGTGTATAAATCATTCTTGGAAACAGACTAGGCAACTGAGTTGTCCCTTCTGTTAATAGAAAAGTGCCAGATTTTCAAATAATACACCTATGAATTGAAATGCGGGTGGTAACAGAATTCCATAGGATGAAATCTTGTGTGCTGAGAAATGATGTATATTTTTAGTGAGTGACAAGGTTTGAACAACATGAAAGACAGTTAAGTCCCTCAAACAAAGTTGGCAAGGGTTTCCAAGGTTAGTAGTATAATGGTTCAGCTGCTATTGTCCTGAGAAAAGATGAGTTTTGAAATTAGGTCAAGGGCTTCCCTGGTGGCGCAGTGGTTGAGAGTCCATCTGCCGATGCAGGGGACACGGGTTTGTGCCCCGGTCCGGGAGGATCCCACATGCCGCGGAGTGGCTGGGCCCGTGAGCCATGGCCGCTGAGCCTGCGCGTCCGGAGCCTGTGCTCCGCAACAGGAGAGGCCACAACAGTGAGAGGCCCGCGTACCACAAAAAAAAAAAAAAAAAAAAGGAAATTAGGTCAAAAGAAAGTGGTGATAACCTACTAGTCTCTGATGACTTCTGTGTGCTGAGTGGGAACACCAAAGGTTTGCATAGAATTTCTTGAACATGAATAGACAGAAAGATTTTGGATTATTTGTAATATTTAAGACACGAGGAGTTTGTCTCCTTGGGATAAATTATGGCCTACATCATGAAATCAGTCTTAATGAAATTAATACATTTCTTTAAAAACTTTGTCTTTTCTGAGTTAGAAAAATGAGTCTGTAGTTCAATTTAATCAATAAGAAGAGATCATCTCAATTTTAGAACAGAGCCATAATTCATCCACATATTGGACATGAGTAGAATCACAGGAAAATTTAGGTCCTTAAAGTCCTCGTTAAAGGTTTATAAAAATAAGTAGCTGTCTTAATAAATCCCAAAGGAAAAACTGTCTAGCTACATGGCTGTAATTTGAAAGGAAAGATAGAATTAACTATCTTTATCTAAAAGGATCCAAATAAGGTAGAACACAGACTTCCACTGTAAAATATGCAGCCTCAGGTTATACTGAGGATAGATACTTTTCAGGTTTGGTTCCCCAGGGAAAAAGGGCATAATTATCTTATTTATGGCCCTGAAATCATAGAGTATCTATATCTTTTTCCATTGAGTGAAAGTACGAACAATGACTAGTACAAGGTGATAAGATGGGTTCTGTTTCTATTAGGTTTTAGCTTCCAGTTTCAGAGAGTATTGGGCAAGTTTGACTAAACATTTTACTTAGTCAATCTAATTCTTGGGACGTTCAGGTACAATAATTGCACACAGCAATAGAATTTTTGTCTTCTGAGGCTGACACATCATGTTGGACTTAAACTTGCTCTTAGTTTAAAGCAAACAATATGAGTAAGTAACTATTCAAATTAGTTATGACGATTCTAGATAGTGGAGATTTTAGGAATTTTCAGGAAAAGGGCGTCAGGAAATCATTTAATTAAACAATTCTATTGATCGTGTACATCCCCTAGTAAGAACTTGAGCAGACATCATATAGCAGGAAAGAACGCTCCTTAAAGATTTGTGAGGTGCAGTTACATACTAAGATCTGGGGAATGTCAAGATTATTAGAGATAGCCATTATGGAGTTTTTTGTTGATTCTGTTGCAGAGATTGTGCAATAATGGAGTGGTTTATAAATTGGTATCATAAAGCCTGTATTGATATCAAAGATTTGTAAGGTTGTCTTTTAGTATTTAGAGATATTTTTGTCTTGTGAGTTAAAGAGTAAAATGAAAATAAGTATAATATTGTCACTGAGAAAACCTAAACTGAACTCCTGCCACTTTTTTTCCCTCTTCAATTTTTTATCTAGTGCTGGACAATGCATTTATAATACCCTTCCAGCTTGTAGTGAGTTGAATAATATCTCCCAGAAGTTTAAATCTCTCCAGAGCCTAGAGTGTGACCTCATTTACAAATAAGATCTTGTAGATATAAGAGAAAGGAAAGGGGGACTTGGACACAGATACACAGAGGGAAAGGTCATGTGAAGATAGAGGCAGAGATGGGACTTAATGTTGCCACAAGCCAAGGAGCTCTAATGATTGTCAGAATAAAACAAATCTAAGAAAGAAAAAATTCTCCCTCAGAGTTTTCAGAAGGAGTCAACCCAAATTGTTTATTTGCCTTGGGTAAGGACTTTTTAAAATACTAAATTCTGAATTTATTTTGGAAGCATCTTTACTCCAATAAAACTGTAGAATATTGAAGATTTGAAATTTTTGAAATTTTATTATTTTCATTCTAATGAGCTTCATACATGAGTAATTCCATGCATATCACAATTTCCTCAAATAACTACTCTAATTTCAAATTATTATCTTATTATAGAATAAAGAAAAATAAGCATATGAATTATAATTTTAGCACAAAAGCTTTTAAGTCACAGGAGTCTGGCATGATTGGAGCACGGACCTAGACCAAGATGAATCTAAGAGCAAGACAGTCTTTTGAATAAATTTCTTGTGTTGCTTAGACCCCTAAACTAACAGTAAGCCATTTCTATTTGCAAACCCTTAAGATCTGCAGTCCTCATTCAAAGGAAAGTTTGGAGAGATCTCTATATGAATAAGACTCTTATGGACAAAATGAGATAATAACTGAGGAAATCCTAATTCTCATAAAATTTTGATAGATGAACCAAGACAAAGTTTATCCTGTAAAGATGCCAGTTTGATGAGAACTTCTAACCTTGTCAACCTTCAGAGCCAACTCTTATAGACTCATCTGATCTGTGTTCACTTTTTTTGTTACGAAATTTATTTTTTTATATTTACAACAAAAAGTAACAAAGATCAACAGGGAGATAAACAGTAGTGCTGTTAGTAGCAAGGCAGTTTTTCATGAAGGATAAGAATTTTCGAATCTGGTAAGATATTCAAATGACTGGTAAAATTGTTCCTTGTTCCTAGAAGAGAAAATAAAATCATTTGGGAGCTTGATGAAGAGAAATCAGATCTCCGATCTAATGTGGACTCCAACTTACTCACATTTGAACAGACCTCCTGGAGCAGTAGGCTCAAGAACACATGAGCTCTTCTAAATCAAGGGTACTGAGCTACAGCAGCAAGATTGTCTTTACCGGATGTTGGTAGAACCTTGAGGATGAAGATTGTCAAACATCAACTCACTAAAAGATTATCAGAAAATCCCATTTGGTCAAGCAAAGATAATCTTATTAGGCTTTAGAGAATCCTAATAGATCACAGAAGGAGAAAGTCAGGGAAGTTACAGTATTTTTAGACCCTAGGCTAGATGAATTTAAGGCAACTCTTGCATAGTGAGAAACTGGTTGAAACTGGGCAAATTTTATGTTATAATAATTTTGAATTGGTGAGCGTAGTGAGGTGAGGGTCTTAAGAAAAACCTTGATGGATAAACTGCTATTTTTGACAATCAGCTCAATTATTTGGTTCACAGTCTTATCTTCAATTAGTAAATATTCCCTGGATCAGGTGTCTAAGTTATTTTTGCTTTTTCTATGTACTATTTAACAGAGAAACAGAAAAATATTCTGGTCTCAGAATTGTTCAATTTAGAGACAGGAAGAAATGTTGCTTTCAGTTGTCACACATGTAGATCTCTACTTCCTTTATTCAACAGTTTATATTCTAAAACTAAACATGCTCAACTTTCTCCTAAGTAATACTTATTTTCCCTAAGGTAAAATCATCATACTCCTATAGATTAAAAAATTTTTTTTTCCTATTTTCCTGGTGGAATAGTGTACCCTATGAATGGGAAATTTTAGCATGGTATTTGGAGATGGAGAGAAATTTAGTGTAAGTTACATATTCTGACCCAATTTAGTGCCTACTTTTTGAACTAAATTAGTCATTATTGTACTCAAAGTCAGTACCTGAGATTATAGCCTGAGAATAGCCTGCTGGTAAATTTGTGGTGTTTTTCGTTGTTATGGTTATTTTTACTGTAGTGGTGGGGTTTTTTTTTGTGTGTGTGGGGGTTTGGTAAGAATGGATAGAGGGTGATTTTTAGAACCCTATAAAGATATCACATATACAAAGTAATACATTTTTCTAGCTTTCAATACATGGAATCTAAACTGCCAGAGAGTAGCAAGTCAGTCAGCTTTGTATTAGTGCATGGCAGGAGGGCTATTGTTGACAGGACAAGAGCACAAAACCTACACACACAAAGATGTCAAGTGTAGAAACTAACAAATTCTAATAAATACCTGTGGGGTATACTTCTGTATTTTTATCATCTTCTGTCTAAACATATAATTTTTCTTTCTGCAAAACCAGCATTCATATTTCAGAACCAAGACTGTTTTTTCTACTTGAAAGAATTTGATTCATATATCCGTTAAGAAAATACTTTTTTGGCCCATGCTTCAATGGCATTACATGTTGCTTGTTTAAAGAGAACAAACCATTTGTATACACTGAGATTCAATAAATTCTTCTTAACGCTTCATCAAATAAAGATAAGAGTAGGGATTTCTGGAATTGAGCTAGGATTATTTTTCATTTTCTCAGCTACTTGACTACTTTAATTGCTTTGCATAAGTGATAAATGATTTGTAAAACAGAATTAGACTAATGGTGAAAAGTCTTTGCCCTGAAATTGATCACTGAATGCACCAGCCAATGTGGTTAGGAGGCACCATTAATTTTGAAATATCTTATTCTGTGTAAAATAATTATATGGAATATTTATTCTTTTTATTCACATAATTATTAAAATAGTATAATATTTCAAACATATCTATATACTTCTGTACACATTTAAAGGCATAACTATCTTAATTTTTGTTTAAATTTAGGTTCAAATATTAGAAGTATTATAGGTTAGTGCCTAGATCCTTGAATTTCATGGAATTTTGCAAGGCCAAAAGATATAAGTATTTATTTTCAGACATTTTCTTTTTTGAATATTTGAACTCCTGAATACTGAGTGGGGAATTTTCTTTCTCACTTCATGACTCATTTACACATAAACCTTCATGAGTGGTTTCATCTAAAAGATAGCAGAATGCTTGAAATAAGAAAAAAATAGCACCTCTAAAATGAGCTGTATTCAACAACAAAGTCATCAATCACAACATGGTTTGAAAAATAGTTTCAAAATATTATTGAAAAAGGCATACAAAATGATGTAAACTAGTCAAAATTTTGAAACTTTGCACACATGATTTTAAGCCATACTTATGTATCTTTAGTCAAAATGAGGTACAGCTTTCATTTCTGTCATTTTAGTTGTATCTTCTTTAGTAAGCAGTGCATCCATATTGCAGTTGAGCCAATATAGCTATTTACATACTGAAACATTATTTCATCTTTGGGCAAAACATGGAATAACTCTTGTACCTCTGATCTCTGAGCCTTCAGAATGATATTTTAGAATGGGAGTCAGGATATATGTTAGAATTGGAGACTGGATAAATAAAATTATCAAGAAATTGAGTTAACTTGCTATAAAAATGATTTTCTAATATTTCCATTATGGAAGAGCTAAGGCTTAAATTGAAATTGTTATAATTTCTAGATAACTGCAAACTTTTTCTCTGAATTTAATACTATGAGACTGAAAGCTCAGGGGAACACTTTGATTTATGGAGCAAAGATATTGAAAGAAGGGATTTGGATAAGAAAGATGTAGGAAAAATTTAATCCAGTTTTGTAGCTTCCACTAATAATTATGTGATATTTTTGATGAAATATATGACATTAATATAATTTCAATTACTAGTTGAGGCTTTCACTCAAATCCTAAACCAGCTGGTGTTTTTGAACTCTAGACCAAGTAAGTTTTGCAAAAATGTGTGGGAATGGCAAACAAAGAGCACCCTTGGTGTACTTTCTCATGTCTCACTCTTTCTAGGTTTTCAAGAAGATTGATAGAGAAGTGGAAAAAAACAAACATTTTCTCCTAAATGAGAAGAGGCTCCTCCCAGGTATCTTTAGTAAAGCTGAGAGAGGAGAGGCAAAAAACAAAGAATGAACAAATCCTAGAGAATAAAGAATGAGAGAGAACAAAAGCAAGAATAGAAGTAATCCTTCCCCCAAGGTGAAGCAGAAGCTCACTCTCACCACCATGTGACCCACATGGAAGGAAGCAGGTCCAAATACACTATCTCCTCTGTGGGCTTCAAAATTTAGTCCCTTTGCTGTACATGGAAAAAAGGCCCAGCTTCTATTATGGGAGCTTATTAAAATATCTTTAACT
The DNA here is from genome assembly GCF_963455315.2 of Globicephala melas. Classification (NCBI taxonomy): domain Eukaryota; kingdom Metazoa; phylum Chordata; class Mammalia; order Artiodactyla; family Delphinidae; genus Globicephala; species Globicephala melas. Next base: position 18,130,417 of record NC_083325.1, read on the forward strand.
TGACCAATTAATTTCGTAGAAGGAGGAATTCGTGAATTCTCTCCTAGCCAATGGAGATTGACAGTTTCATCCATGTTAGAAATTGACTTATAGACTTATAGAATTATGGTCATGATCTAGAATAAGAAGGTATTTCTTCTTTTTTTTTATTGTTTTCTTTTTTTCTGTTGGATATTTATCCAGTTCTTTTAAACCTTCAAATATAGATTTGGTAATTGATTCTGTTTGTCATATAATAGTTTATAGGAAAATAAATTACTTCATATACAAGATTATCAAATTTTCTTAGCACAGGAGTACTAACAAATAACAATATATCTTATTTGTACTTAGGCTCATACAAAAGAAATGTTAATGTAGGAGAAATGTTCAAAATAGTAGAGTAGGAAGACCTGGAGCTCACCTCCTCCCATGGGCATACCAAAATTATTACCATTTACTGAGCAACTATCAATGAGAACAATCTCAAGACTAGCAGAAAATAATTTCCACAACTAAAGATATAAAGAAGGAAACACAACAAAATGGGCAGAAGGGCTGGAGACACAGTATAATCAAGATCCATGCCCCTGGGTAGATGACCAATAAAGGAGAGGATAACACAATTGCACAAGTTCTCCTCAAAGAGTGAGGGGTCTGATCACCGCATTAAGCTCCCCAAACCACAAGTCCTATACAAAGAAGAAGAAAAGCCCTGAGAACATTTTGTTTGGAAGGCCAGCAGGGCTTGCATAGAGAACAAGACAGAGTCAGTAATTTGAAAGGAACCTGGATCAAACTAACTTGATGATCTTGGAGAGCCTCCAGAGAGGCAGGAGGCAACTGACACTGGAGACAGAGACACTAGTGGCAGCAATTTTGGAGAGCTAATTCTACCACAAGGACATTGGTGCTGACAAGAAGCATTTTGGAGTCCTCCCTCTTGCCTATTAGTGCTAGAGGCTTGCCCACTCCACAGCTGGTTGGCATCAGTCCTGGGACCCCCCAGGCCAAGTAGGTGTCTTCACAAGGACCCAGTCCCACCAAACAGTGAGCAGGTACTAGCTGTAGGTCCTCCTACTCCTCCAGCCAGCTGCTCAGGGACCTGGCCCCACCCACCAGCAGCCATCTGCCTCCACACAAGGCAGCACTTGACAGCCAGATGGGTCGGGGCCAGCCCTGACTGCAAGTGCACCAACAGTAGTCAGTACTGCTACAACACAATGGCAATGCAGCTCTCATTGGGAGTAACCCTAGAGCAAATACCTCTGGTGACCAGAGAGGAAAGTGCTTCTGAGCCCCACAGAAAGAGTCTTACATAAGGCAACTTCTCCAAAATCAGGAAATGTAACTGACCTACCTAATACCTAGAAATAAAGACATAGAAATAGGCAAAATGAGACAATATAGAAATTTGTTACAAAAGAAGAAACAAGATAAAACCCCAGGAGAAGAACTAAGCAAAGTGGAGATAAGCAATCCACCTGATAAAGAATTCAAGGTAATGATCATAAAGGTGCCTAAGGAACTTGGGAGAAGAGTGGAAGAACACAATGAGAAGTTTAATAGAGAGTTTAAAAATATAAAGAAGAACCAAACAAAGCCAAAAAACATGATAATTAAAATAAAAATACACTAGAAGGGATCAACAGTAGATTAGATGATACAGAGAAATGGATCAGTGAACTGTAAGACAGAGTAGTGGAAATCTACCCATGCAGAGGAGAAAAAGTTAAAAACAACTTTAAAAAATGGGAAAATTCTGGGACAACATAAAGCATAATAACGTTTGCATTATAGGGGTCCCAGAGGGGGAAGAGAGAGTTTACTTGAATATGTAATAACTGAAAATGTCCTTAACCTGGGAAAGGAAACAGACATGAAGTCCAAGAAACAAAGTCTCAAACAAAATCAACCCAAAGACAGCTACATCAAGACATATTGTAATTAAAATGGAAAAAATTAAAGATAAAGAGAGATCTTAAAACAGCAATGGAATAGTAACTAGGTACATAC